>NC_064828.1:47274774-47576405 GCF_024166365.1 Elephas maximus indicus | reverse complement strand
ATGGGCAAAGGATATGAAGAGGCACTTTACCAAAGAAGATATTCAGGCTGTTAACAGATACATGAGGTAACGCTCACAATCATTAGCCATTAGAGAAATGCAGATCAAAACTACAATGAGATTCTATCTCAACCCAACAAAAACCAAAAACCAAACCCAGTGCCATCGAGTCGATTCCAACTCATAGCGACCCTACAGGACAGAGTAGAACTGCCTCATAGAGTTTCCAAGAAGCGCCTGGCGGATTCGAACTGCCAACCCTTTGGTTAGCAGCCGTAGCACTTAACAGGGTTTTCAACCCAACAAGGCTGGCACTAATCCAAAAAACATAAAATGATAAATGTTGGAGAGGTTGTGGAGAGACTGGAACACTTATACACTGCTGGTGGGAATGTAAAAATGGTACAAACACTTTGGAAATCGATTTGGTGCTTCCTTAAAAAGCTAGAAATAGAACTACCATATGACCCAGTAATTTCACTCCTTGGAATATACCCTAACGAAATAAGAGCCTTCACACGAACAGATATATGCACACCCATGTTCACTGCAGCACTGTTTACAATAGCAAAAAGATGGACGCAACCAAGGTGCCCATCAACGGATGAATGGACAAATTATGGTATATTCACACAATGGAATACTACACAACAATTAAGAACAACAATGACTCTGTGAAACATGTCATAATGTGGAGGATGTGGAAGACGTTATGCTGAGTGAAATTAGCCACTTGCAAAAGTACAAATATTGTATGAGACCACTATTGTAAGAACTCTAAATAAAGTTTAAACACAGAAGAAAATATTCTAAGGTTACAAGGGTGGGGAGGGAGAGGAACATTCACTAACTAGATAGTAGACAAAAATTAGGTGAAGGGAAGGGCAACACACAACACAGGGGAAGTCAGTACAACTGGACTAAACCAAAAGCAAAAAAAGTTTTCTGAATACAACTAAACGCTTCGAAGGCCAGAGTAGCAGGGACAGGGGTCTGGCGACCATGGTTTCAGGGGACATCTAGGTCAAATGGCATAATAAAATCTACTAAGAAAACATTCTGCATCCCACTTTGGCAAGAGGCATCTGGGTTTCAAATGCTAGCAAGTGGCCATCTAAGATGCATCAATTGGTTTCAACCCACCTGGAGCAAAGGAGAATGAAGAACACCAAAGGCATATGGTAAAGATGAGCCCAAGAGACAGAAAGGGCCACATAAACCAGAGACTCCATCAGCCTGAGACTGGAAGAACTATACGGTGCCTAGCTACCACCAATCACTGCCCTGACAGGGAACACAACAGAGAATCCCTGAAGGAGCAGGAGAACAGTGGGATGCAGACCTCAAATTCTCATAAAAAGACCAGGCTTAATGGTCTTACTGAGACTGGAGCGACCCTGACGGTCATGGCCCCTACACCCTTTGTTAGCCCAAGATTGGAACCATTCTCAAAGACAACTCTACAGATAGGGATTGGACTGGCCCATAAGATAGACAATGATACTGCTGAGGAGTCAGGTTCTTAGCTCAAGTAGACACATGAGACTATGTGGTAAGCTCCTGTTCGGTGGCGAGATGAGAAGGAAGAGGGGGACAGGAGCTGTTGAATGGACAGGGGGAATACAGGGTGGAGAGGAGGAATGTGCTGTCTCATTAGGAGGAGAGCAGCTGGGAGTACATAGCAAGGTGTGTATAACTTTTTGTATGAGAGACTGACTTGATTTGTGAACTTTCACCTAAAGCACAATAAATAAAGAAATTGTTCCCTCTCACAAGATGGTCAGCCTCTGTTACAGTACACACCGGGGCCAGGTGGGGCGTTTGAGGAACAAGGCATTATGCATTTTAATGGGGCCAAGCTTTTGTAGGCCTCATTTCTCTCAGACAAAATCATGTGAATACTCATGGCAAGGAGGAACTAAAGTGATTTAGTCTTTGACCCACCTCCTCTTTGCACATACACAAAGCTACAGTTTAGTACCTGAGCTGTGAAAGTATATTAGTTTGAAATAGAATGTTTATATTAATGAGAATGTTTTTAGTTATTTATAAATGGAGATAT
The DNA here is from genome assembly GCF_024166365.1 of Elephas maximus indicus. NCBI lineage: Eukaryota > Metazoa > Chordata > Mammalia > Proboscidea > Elephantidae > Elephas > Elephas maximus. Next base: position 47,574,343 of record NC_064828.1, on the reverse strand, counting down.
TTGAACTTCCATAAAAACAGAAGAGAAATTCTTAAAATAACCACGAACAGCCTACACACCATTCCAACATAAAATAATACCCATTTCTAATACCAGTCACACAGCTGTTTGAGAGACTAAAGCCAGAAAATACACCTTCATTCGCTATGCTATTGCTTCACTAAAGACAACATCAAGGTAACTTGGGGCTTGAACTGGATGGTCCTGGGTGGGGGTTTTCCTATGTCAGTCTGGCTGGATTTCAAGATATGATAGAGTTAAGTTAAAGGCAGACAAGAGAAAGCAAGAAAACTAAAGATTCTATGGATCTTCTTTCATATGCATTAGTTAATTTTGATAATTATTTCCCACAAACTAAAACCACTTTAGGGTCAAACACATTGACTGAGAACCTCAATTGAGGCTGCTGTGCTCTAGGACTCAGAAGACTACAATGCAATGTTTATAAGTGATGCGTTATGCTCTCCACAGTCTACACAGAAAAACAAAAACAAGGAAAGCCATAACTTACCCTGGAACAATGGAGTTTTCTATTTGTTTCTATGATGTTACCCTCTGCAGGTTAGCTAATAACCAGTTTCATTCCCTTCTTTGGGTTCCTCTCACTTTTCCCTTGAGCTAAGTTTTGGGAACAGAATACCTGTCCCAGAGATAGCCCTCAAGTGACTGCTATAGTCATCATTTTTCTATGCACCTCTGAGAATGCCACAAGAGAGTCCTGGGAAGCCCACCGAAGTTGTGGCTTGAGGCTTCTGGTGTCAAACATTCTCATTACACTTTCATTTGCCAGCTGCTCACTGCTGCTGCTTTGGCCTCAGTTCTACCTTTGATAGCTGTTGCTACTGGGTGGGGGGGGGCGGGCGGGGGTGAGAAGCTATTTATTTTAAGAAAGATTAATAACATCTCCTCGCTGAAACTGTTCAAGAGTTATATGCCATATAAGAGATAGATTAGCATTTGACGAAAATGGGAGAAATGGAATAATGTGAGAAAGAAAGAGTTTTAGAGGAGAAGCAGAAACTGGGGCAAGGAGGGAGAAGGAAGCTTCCATTCAGGCGGTACACAAGGACTGTTATCCTCGGAATTCTGGTGGTGTAGTTCCACAGAGTGGAGGCTGAGACTAAGCCAGAGTTCTATTTCCATCTCTAGGACCATGCACTTTGTGTACAATAGGTTTAAAACTATTTGATGGTGTAGTTCCAGAGTAGTGGCTGAGACTGAGCCAGAGACCTATTTCCATCTCTGGGACCATGCGCTTTGTGTACAGTAGGTTTAAAACTATTTGATGGTGTAGTTCCAGAGTAGCGGCTGAGACTGAGCCAGAGACCTATTTGCATCTCTGGGACCATGTGCTTTGTGTACAGTAGGTTTAAAACTATTTGATGACTGACTGACTCTATAAAGCTATATGAATCTCTTGGAAGAAAGCACATATAGGATACTCACATACACACACACAAATCGTTGCCGTCCAGTCAATTCCGGCTCATAGTAACCATACAGGACAGACTACAGCCGCCCATAGGGTTTCCAAGGAGCGGCTGGTGGGTTCGAATGGCTGACCTTTTGGTTAGCAGCTAAGCCCTTAAGCACTGCCCACCAGGGCTCCACTACACAAAATACTCCTACTTTATTATGATGTCATCTGTGATGCCAGTGGTTTACACCAGACTCACCATGTTCTATATCCTACTTTCCTCAGTCTTTGGTATTTTAGGAAGATTTCAGTGATCTCATCTTGTCCTTAGTCAATGAAACAATTCTACTGAGGAAGAGAAATGCCCTTCCTGCTCTGGGAACATCCTGTCAACTGTGGGATGTGTTTCCTTTGCACCACTGTCTCCTCTGATGCCATTAGCACCCACACAGTTATCCAGCCTTTTCAGAAAATGATGACATTGCTGGTCTGGATGGATTTCCCCAGCTAGCTGAGAGTCAGAGCTGTCTAGAAGACAGAAGATTTGGCTCCTGACTCATAATGTGACTTTTCTCCAAACATTTATATGCATTCTTTGGTCTTTTTAGTTTCTCAGTAAGATATCTGTGTTTCCTTTACCATGTGAGGAAGGAAAAGATAGGTATTTTGAAGACTGGAAACTAATTTCAGGAAGATTAAACATTGTGATACATTTTAATTTCTAATTTCAAAGTCCCTGTATAAGGAATAATTTTCTGGCCCTGGAAAATTACGTGAACTCTTTCAGGCTCACAGGACACCATTTAAAGATAGAAGAGAAAGAATACAGTGAGAGGGGCTCTGGAGGCTGGAAAATGGCTGCACTAGTTCACATAGGTTTTATCTTGGAAAGAGCCATACACAATTGTATAGTTCACTATTGCTTTTGCTTCCTGTGACAATCCTGTCAGTTCAAAATCTATAAAAGACCTGGGTATCTAAAAACATACCCTAGACATCTCCAGTAAATGTTCCAAGCCATCTATACAGCTCTGCTTTGGAAGGGCTTATACAGTAAATGTAACTGGATACACAAAGAGACTTTATCCATTTATATCCATTATTTAATAGTACAGTAATATTAATTAAGAGCACAAGCTTTGGCATCAGCCTATTTAGGTTCAAATTCTCGTACAAGCTGTATGGCCTCAGGCAAGTCACTTTTCCTCTCTGGGCCTCTGTTTTATCACTGCTAAAATATAGATAATAATTGGGTTATTATGAGGATTAATTTAGGTAATGCATATGGATACAAAGCACAGTGTCTGACATGCTGAAAAGTGCTCAATAAATGTTAGCTGTTATTAGACAGTACAGCTTGGATTAGTGAATTCAGAAACTCCCATCTCCACCCTTTTCTCCCCAACCCCCGCCCCCTCCCCCCAAAAAAGAGAAGAAAACGAACAGAAAAAGAGATTCTTCTGGCATTATCACTAACTTGGGTGATTTATATTAATCCCTCTGTCAGCACGTGTTAAGAGTAGAACATATGCTTTAAGTTAAGAAGGCAGATTGAACACATGCATCTAATTTTAATTTCACTTGAAATCCCACTAAAACTGTAATACAGAGAGACTTTCTAAGATGACAAACCCCCAAGGATTCGGGGAACAAGAGGGGAGACAACAGCAACAAAATTTTGAAGCTAAAAAGCAGATGGACAAGTGATAACTAACCTAGCAGATCCAACAAAGTCTCATCTGAAGAGGGGCAAGCTAAGAACCAACTCAATTTCTCTTAAGACTCTGGAACTAGAGCCAAAGGAGTGAGGCTGAATGGTGGTGTGTGGCTTAACTAAGGAGAAACCAGGTGAAAACCATTTAAGAAGAATTACATTCCTAGATTTGCACCCTCCTCCCAAATCCAAATTGCTTCTGCTGGAGCCAGGAAGGGAAATCTGGACAGGGTAAATCAGAGGGCCCCTAGGCTGGCCAAACACATTTGACAGCATGAGTACCATACTAAAAACAGATTATGTGAATGTGTGCATACTGACTGCAGAATTCAGAGAAACTCAGGCCTCTTCTATTACTTGGCTCCCAGAACTCTGGCAGCAAGATTTTTAACCTCTAGTCAGGAGACAGGAAACTCTTCTTTGGGGAATCTGACCAGAAGAAGAGAAAAAAACCCTAAAGATTCTGATTATTGGGAATTTCCCAATGAATGGCCCACCCAGGTCAACCCGACAGTGAAGTCAACAGTCAACAAGCCCTACCCACAGACTCAGAGCTTACAATTAGCTTTTTAGATCATGTTTAATCACAAGCTGACAATCAAGAATTACCAGACAGCTGTGGAGAGTCTGTGACATGCACCAGTCTAAAACAAATGGAGGGGAAAACAACTTTGAAAAAACAAAGACTATAAAGGGAGAAGGAAAAAAAAAACCCTCCCATTAAAATCCCCTGAGATAACAAAATGCATTCATGAAACAAACAATTTCTTTTCTCTGAGGGAAGAGAACAAGAATGAGCTCCTAAGAATTAAAACATGATTGCCTAAATAAAAAAAAAAAAAAATCAACAGAAAGGTAGGAAGACAACATTGAGGAAGTTTCACAGGAATGGGAGCAAAGAAATAAAGAAAAGGAAAATAGGTAGGAAAAAAAAGAAATTTAGAGGCTAGTCTGGGAGATCTGATACCTGAATAACAGGGGGTTCAGAGGAAGACCAGAGAAAATAGAGTGGAAAGAGTCAATGGTATAACCAAAAAAAATTTCCCTATGGGGGAGGGAGGGGGGAGGAAAAGGGGTATTCATTAATTAGATAGTAGATAAGTTTCATTTTAGGTGAAGGGAAAGACAATACACAATACAGGAGAGGTCAACACAAATAGACTAACCCAAAAGCAGTTTCCTTAATAAACTGAACACTTCAAAGGCCAGCATAGCGGGGGCAGGGGTTTGAGAACCATGGTTTCAGGGGACATCTAAGTCAATTGGCACAATAAAATCTACTAAGAAAACGTTCTGCATCCCACTTGGGAGAGTGGCATCTGGGGTCTTTTAAACGCTAGCAAGCGGCCATCTAAGATGCATCAATTGGTCTCAACCCACCTGGAGCAAGGAAGATTGAAAAATACCAAAGACACAAGGTAATTATGAGCCTAAGGGACAGAACCCGAACAAAAAAAACCCCACATAAACCAGAGACTACATCAGCCTGAGACCAGAAGAGCTAGATGGTGCCTGGCCACAACCGATGACTGCCCTGATAAGGAACTCAACAGAGAAACCCTGAGGGAGCAGGAGAGCAGTGGTATGCAGACCCCAAATTCTCATAAAAAGACCAGACTTAACAGTCAGACTGGGACTGGAGGAACCCCGGAGGCCATGGTCCCCAGACCTTCTGTTAGCCCAAGACAGGAACCATTCCCAAATCTAACTCTTCAGACAGGGATTGGACTGGGATAGGGGATGGAAAATGATACTGGTGAAAAATGAGCTTCTTGGATCAAATGGACACATGAGACTATGTTGGCATCTCCTGTCTGGAGGGGAGAGGAGAGGGCAGAGGGGGCCAGAAGCTACCCGAATGGACACGAGGAAAGAGAGTGGAGGGAAGTACTGTGCTATCTCATCAGAGGGAGAGCAATTAGGAGTGTATGGCAAGGTGTATGTAAATTTTTGTATGAGAGACTGATCTGATTTGTAAACTCTCACTTAAAGCACAATTAAAAAAAAAAAAATTTCCCAAAACTGAAAAATCTGAGTTTCTAGAATAAAACAGTCTACTGTATGTCCAACTCAATGGCTGAAAAAAGACTCATACCAAGTTACATCATTGTAAAATTTTAGAATATTAGAGACAAAGAGAAGATTCCAAAAGCCTCCAGGGAGAAAAAAAGCAGATCATGTACAAAAGATTAGGAATCTCAATGTCTTCAGAGAGTAACACTGGAAGCATAAAGCACTGTCTTCAAAATTCTGAAAGAATATTATTTCTGACCTAGATATCTATTTCCAGCCACGCTATCATATATAGGAGTAATATAAAGACATTTTCAGACATGGAAACTCTAAAAAATTTTACCTCCCATACACCTTTTCTTAAGAAGTTCCTGGAGAACTGTTCTACTAAAACAAGAGACTACTCCAAGAAAGAGGAAGATAGGGAACAGGAGATCTTATGCAGGAAAGAGGCAATGGAGATCCCCAAGAAGACAATGAAGGGAGATCCCAGGATGACAGCTGTGTATCAGGTACTGAGGGATATCAGTTCAGATTGAACAGTGACTCAAGAGATAGCCACACTGGGGACTACCATCACCAAGATCCCCACTTTTTAACCTCAGCACAGAATGCCTGAGTGAGCCTATACTTGGCTTGTCTTAACCATAGGATGGAGTTCCCGTACTCCCCTCTATGTCCTGCTGCCTGGATCAGTGAAGACTTGCATTTTACTGAAAATGCAAGAGATTTTTGCTTTGACCTACTCTTGAAAGCTGGAGGAAAGCCAAGGTGAGTTTAGAGGCAGAAAATGCAGAGCAGGCCACTCTGTTTGACCATATTTCTGTCAGCCGTCAAGTACCTGGTCCAAACTACAGCTCTGCCAGATGTCCTGACTATGGTGAACCGTTTCCTAAGACTCGCTCATGACCTTGAACCCTGACTTCCCTGGAAGGGGCTCTTATACTCTCTCAGAGAAGCCAAGGCCAGGTCACGAACCAAAGACTGTTCAGCTTATCTTCTCCCACTAAAAAACCCATTAATAACTGGGTTATTATCTTCTCCAGGAAGCTTTTATCTAATAGTGACAATATTGCCTTTTCCTCACACAGTTAGGGTTGAGCTTGCTACCTAAACAATAAAAAAAAGAAAGTTATTTACACAGAAGTCAGAATGATGTTACCTGGATGGTTGCAGGGGGGCGGGGGGGAGGGAGGCTAGGAGGGGAATGTAACTGGGGTAAGGCGCAAAGGGTGCTTCTTAAACTGACTGGTGGATACAGGGGTGTTAGCTTTATTTTTTAAAGTATACATTTATTTAAACAGTCTGTTTATACATGATAACATTTTATACACACACACACTCCCCCAGAGGCTTTATATTAATGTTGGATCATATGAAGTTGCCAATACTCTACCATTTTTGACCTAAAAAACCCCCCAGCAACTTTATATGTTTAAATCTAATAGTTCAGGCTCAGCAAGGTACCTTGTGCCCTTGGGGTAAGTTAAGAGCCTAAGTTTCCCCATATGAAAATGTAGAATAATAAAAAAAAGACAGAGGGTTTCTGTCTTAAATATAATGAACTCTCATAATGTGCGAGGCATGTGCACATAATACAAGCATGCCCGTCCTCCAAAAAGTTAGTGTTTAAGACTGTAGTGGGGAAATTCCTTTCTGCTTCCCAGAGAAAGATCTGGCAAATTTTTTATTCATACAACTATAGTTTAATGTAACATAACAATGGGGACTTATGAGCAGTTTTTAGAAATCCCCAAACCCTCACATTTCCCTCACTTCTCCTTTGCAGAAGTAGAGACACAGAAACTGGAAATGACGGGAAGCAATAACTGGGGTGTGATTTGAGGGATCGGTGTGAGAGAAGGAATGAGAAAGTATAGAGAGCACAAAATGTGATAATTCTCTAATCAAGGCAGAGACATGGGACAGACCGCATCGGTTCTGGGTAGAAGGGCTGTGTTGAGCCTCTTTCTCAGGGATAGAGATGAAAAAGTCACACAGACCAAAAAGAAGACTCGTCTTCTTTTTCTCCATTAGCTACGAGTTACTGGGCAGTTATGATGTGTCCACAGTACTTTAAATGTTTATATACATAGCACTATTCTCTGTTCCTACTCCTACTTTGCATATGAGAAAACTGAGGCTTAATGACATTAAAGAACTAGCTCAAGGTCACAGGCCAGTGAATAGCAGAACCAGGTTTCAAACCTAGGTACCCATGCTCTTCATCAGTAACCCTTTTATAATATATAACTTTCAATTTTGACTCCTTTTTATTCCCGGTCCCTTACCCTACAGCTAACTGTGACTACGACTCTTCCAGCAGCATCTACTGCTCCATCCTTAAGTGGATTTGGGGAATTTTTTTTTTTTCTAGGTACTTCTGTTCGAAAGCTTAACACTGCATGTGTCAAACCGGGATAGCAACAAGCATTATTTGGCAATATGTTGGGGGTACTTGAAGTCATAGGTCAAGCAAGGCACATCCTCCTGGAATGACCGTTTTACTTCAAGTGTTACTTTTTGGGGGGAAACCTCATTTTTAACGTAAAAACAAATGCAGACATAATGTCTTAGAATGCAAGATTTGCACTAACTTAAAACAAGTAGGAGTCCAAAGACATTCTATACTTGCCTCAGGCTACTTTAGGTGATACCCTCCAACCCTTTCTCCTCTGCTCTTAGGGGTACTCTGCAAATAGCATGAGGAGTGACCACTGGATTATAAAATAACTTGGCCAAGCATAGCACTCTACTCAGCCCAGGAACAAAGTCACAATATGGACCATGGCTTTAATCTGGCCATTTAAAGGCATTTCCAAAAGAGGCACTTGGAGATATATGAAAGGGATGTTAAAGAAAATGCAAGGTTTAGAACAATATGTTTAATGATAGCTTTTTTTGTGCCAAATAATTATGTAAGCATGTTTGTGCCAAAGGAGCCCTGGTGGTGCAGTGGTTAAGGGCTCGACTGCTAACCAAAAGGTTGGCAGTTCGAATTCACCAGCTCCTCCTTGGAAACCCTATGGGGCAGCTGTACTCTGCCCTATAGGGTCGCTATGAGATGGAATCGACTCGACGGCAGTGGCTATGTGCTCAAACAGTCTTCAAAGACACATACTGAACTGTTAACAGTGGTGTGCTGTGGGGAGTAGGAGTAGGGAGAGAACTGTCACTTTCTATCCTCTGATACTACTTGACTTTTTTCCCAATAAACACGTACACTACTTTCATAAAGAACATTTAAAAGTTAAAAAAACCTCAACAACAGTACACACAATAACCCCAAAAGATCAAAGCAAGCTAAAAAAGAATTCCTAAAGGTCTTTCAAGTCACTCGTAGTGATTATGCCTAAAGGTCATTCTGAATGTCAGCAGCATCCACACAGAGCAGGTTTAGCTGGAATTTATTCGGTTCAACTCAGTGAGTATTTATTTTGTGTCCACTATGACAGCACTACTTGAGGTACTGAGATATTTAGATCTTCATATCAATAAGATTCAATTCTTTTCTTCAAAAAGTTTACTCCATAGTAGGGAGACAGACATATAAGCAAATCATTGTAATATATATGATTCTAATGCAATACAAATAATATAAAATGGTATTCAGTCAGTGTGCCTGCTCTGTTCCATGTACTATTCTAAACACATGTCGAAATAAGGGTGAATAAGACATGGCCCCTGCTCTTAAGGAGCTTAGAGCCCAGTGGGAGTAAACACAAGGTGTTGGTAGAATTTGCACAACAGAGGGAGGAAAAAAGAGCTCTATGCAGAGTTTTAAGATAAAATGGGACTTCCCAGTCAGATGGAGGAAGGTGAAGGGAAGCACATCATAGATTCAAGGATCAGCAAATATAAAGGCACAGATAAGTGAAAAACAGCACGGTATTTAGGAGAAATCAGGAATTTTAGGATCAGTAGTGTATACTGTGCAAGGTGGAAGAAAGAAGGAGCTGAGAATAGGTAAGAAATGAGGTTAAGAGGTCAAATAATCAAGACTCTTGCATACCACACACAAGACCTTGGGTTTCATGTGATGAGAAGTCTCTGAAGGGATGTAGTAGCAGGGAAGTAACACTTTCAGATGTCTATTTCAGAAAGAGCACTCTCACTGAGGTTTGGAATGCAGGCAGGCTAATTATTAGACTTCTGCAATAGTGAAAAATACTTTGTATCCTTTTTTAATATTAGTCTTTGAAATCTGATGTATATTTTATACTGATATCACATCTCAATTCAATTAGCCACATTTCATGTACTCAACAGCCACACTGGCTATGGCTACCATATTGGACAGTGCAGGACTAGAGGGATTAATTTAGGCAGCAACATTGGCAGGATTTGTTGACTTTGCAAAGATGGAAAATATAGAAGTAGAAATATCTGTGATTTCTGGCTTGGGTAACTGGATGGAAGATGGTACCAACAAACCAAATAGATGGTACAGAAAGAGGAACAGGTCTGAGGGAAGAAGGAAGAGACAGAAAAAGTTTGGTTTTAGTAGGTTGACTTTGAAATGCCTGAGCACTAAGTTATTTGCCCAAGATGACCTAGCCAGTAAGTGACAGAGCCAAGATTTTGATCCAGATATTTAATGCCAATCCTTCCTGTTATGGATTCAATTGTGTCCCCCTAAAAGTATGTATCAACTTGGCTAGGTCATGATTCCTAGTATTGTATATTTGTCCATCATTTTGTGATCTGATGTAATTATCCTATGTGTTGTAAATCCCAACCTATATGATCTTAATAAGGCAGGATTAGAGGCAGTTACGTTAATGAGGCAGGACTCAATCTATAGGATTAGCTTGTATCTTGATTCAATCTCTTTTGAGATATGAGAGAGAGAAGTGAGCAGAGAGTAGAGGGACCTCCTACCACCAAGAAAGAAGAGCAAGGAATGGAGCGTGTCCTTTGGACCCAGGGAATCTGCACTGAGAAACTCTCAGACTCAAGGGAAGATTGATGACAAGGACCTTCTCCCAGAGCCGACAGAGAAAGATAGCCTTCCCTGGACCTGGGGCCCTGTATTTGAACATGTAGCCTCCTAAACTATGAGAGAACAAATCTGTTTGTTACAGCATCCACTTGTGGTATTTGTTACAGCAGCACCAGATAACTAAGACACTTCCCAAAGATTAAATCCCCTAACGTAGGCATTTAAAAAAAAAGAAAAAGGATGAGGCATGGGAGGTCCAAGTCTTCCTTTATTTTCATTCAGTATGAAATACCTTCACATTGATGTGTGTCAAAAAACAAAATCCCAAAACAACAAGGTATGTGACACTGTACATTTCATCTCCAAAGTAACAACTTCTTGCATTAATTACACAGCCATAATTTTCATTATTTTTAAGAAAAAAATAAGAGATTTTTAGAAACGCTCTCAAGTTTTAAAAAATCTAATTAAAAACATGCTTTCCAAGGCACTTTATTTTGCAAATATACAGCTAACCTAGAAGACATGGGATTTTAAGAGTTCATCAAAATCATCTCCATACCATAGGTGAAGATATTAATCTCTAAGAACAACCTAATAGTCAGAAAACTACTAAGACCTTTTGATATATTTTAGAATTAAAAAGTGAGGGGATTCAGTCTAATTCTACAACCAAAGATGTTGACTTGAGATAAATTTTGGTTCTCCTCCAACACTTGTACATCTAACACAGCAGAGGAAAAGTGACACCTCAAAAAGTAGGTGGGTGGCACCACAGCAGTTCCTGAAATTATTTGCTATCTCAAAAAAACTGTTGGTTGCCATGGAAATGGCTGTGATTACACACACACACACACACACACACACACACACACACACAAAGGTAGTTATGGATGGCAATAAACAAGCAAAGAAAATAATGTTTTCAAAGGAAAGATTTTCCAAAATAGGTAATCTGAGAAAACCCACCTTGGTAAATTTTAAAACAAAAAGAATGGTTTAAAAGTTGACCACTACCCAGGAAGTAGTAGCCACAACATTTTTTAAAGGATGCGAAAATAAGAACGTGTGTGCACAGGATGTAAGGAAACCAGAACTGTACGAGTAGCATCTTTGGTGGTAGTGAGGTAATGAAATGATTTATGAACCATCAGCTCTACACCAGGCAGTACAACATTCCTATTAAGACTTCTATTTCAAAATCGTTTCTAATTTTTTCTATAGAAGTCAGAAAAGAAGACCCTTGTTTTTTTTAGTTGGACAAGGAGGGACAGTTCATATGAGTGGGGAACTTGTCTCAATGTGACTTATCATTGAGTTGGTGTGACAGTGACAAGCCTTCATTCACATAGTGCTGATAGGCAATGTATGAAATGAAATAAGGTGTCACATGTTTGTTACCTGTCAAAGGGCACAAGAATCTTGTTTGTAAGATGTAGGCCAGGCATCTGCTTCTAGAATATATTGCACTTGGGAGTTATCACAAGAAACTAATTTTATGAACTATGTAGTCTGTTCTTGTTCTTCATTTGCTCATTGCCTGATCTAGCCAACTTTTATTTTACAATATGTTGTCAAGCTGGTATTCAAATGATGAGGAGAAAAGGGGCTCTAAGTTGATCACTTGCTTTGAAAAAATGACCAAAGTCACTTAGCTTCTGAGCCAGCTTCCTTATATGTAAAATGAGAAAAATACAAACACTTACCCCATAGGGATGTGTGATGATCAAATCAGATAACATATATAAAAGAGCTCGGTAAGCTGTAGAAGACTACCCATTATTATTGTTAAGCTATGAAAGCACAAACATCGTGGTACATTTATTTATAGCCCTGATATACCTTAAAAGATTGAGATTTTTAAGAGAATTAATAGGTTTTCATGAAAATCGAGTTGACATATTTCTTCAAATGTCCTTTACATTAATCCCTTGACTTTAAACACATCCATTTTCTCTTCTTTAGTTCTACTCTCAACATTTTAGTTCAAGATGCCATTAGGCCACATGGGTATATATGTGTGCACAGGAAGATGTATGTACAGGCATATGTACATACAGGTAGGTGTGTACATGCATATATATTTATATATATAATAAACCACACAGGGGACATGGCTACGGACACTTCTTAGACATAACCAAACACCTCGTGAGATTGGTTTTCTGAGTTTGAAGGCTTAGAACCATAGTCTCAAGTGGAAAACTCAGTAAATTGGCATAATATAGTTAGTTCACACAGTGTTTTACATCTTGATGTGGTAATTAGTGTCTGGCATCTTAAAAGCCTGTGAGTGGCCATCTAAGATACAACAATTAGTCTCTTCTTGTCTGGAACAAAAGAAATAATAAAACCAAAGACTCAGAGAAGAAAGTAGTCTACGAGACAAACAGTCTACACTAACCATGGCCTCATCCATGCTGAGACCAGAAGAACTAGATGGTGCCCAGCTATGACTGCTGACCATTCTGTTCAGGGACATAAATAGATGGATCCTGACAGAATGAGAGAAAAAAGTGGAACAGAATTCAAGTTCTTGAAAAGTCCAGATTGGACCGATTGAGACTAGAGGACTCCCCGAGACTATCACCCCGAGATACCCTTTAAGCGAAAATTATCCCGTGAGGTCACATTTTGAATAATGGATTGGCTCATAAAATGAAGAATATCACCTATGATAACCACAAAGAAAACTAACAATTCTATACATCAAAATAAAATACAAGAAAAACATAAAGACTCAGCAAAAACAAAATCAACAATGAAAAAGAGGAAAATAAAATTTATAAACAAAAACTACTCAGCACAAAAAACTAAGTGGAAAAAAACTGTCAACAACACACAAAAAAATACTACATCAAAAAATGACAGCACTAAACTCATGTTGTTGTTGTTAGGTGCCGTTGAGTCTGTTCTGACTCATAGCGACCCCATGCACAACAGAACGTAACACTGCCCGGTTCTGAGCCATCCTTACAATCATTGTTATGCTTGAGCTCATTGTTGCAGCCACTGTGTCAATCCACCTTGTTGAGGGTCTTCCTCTTTTCCGCTGACCCTGTACTCTGCCAAGCATGATGTCTTTCTCCAGGGACTGATCCCTTCTGACAACATGTCCGAAGTATGTAAGATGCAGCCTTGCCATCCTTGCCTCTAAGGAGCATTCTGGCTGTACTTCTTCCAAGACAGATTTGTTCGTTCTTTTGGTAGTCCGTGGTAAATTCAACACTCTTCGCCAACACCACAATTCAAAGGCGTCAATTCTTCTTCGGTCTTCCTTATTCATTGTCCAGCTTTCACAGGCATATGATGCGACTGGAAATACCATGGCTTGGGTCAGGCACACCTTAGTCTTTAAGGTGACATCTTTGTTCTTCAACACTTTAAAGAGATCCTTTGCAGCAGATTTACCCAATGCAATGCGTCTTTTGAATTCTTGACTGCTGCTTCCATGGGTGTTGATTGTGGATCCAAGTAAAATGAAATCCTTGACAACTTCAATCTTTTCTCCATTTATCATGATGTTGCACATTGGTCCAGTTGTGAGGATTTTTGTTTTCTTTATGTTGAGGTGCAATCAATACTGAAGGCTGTGGTCTTTATCTTCATTAATAAGTGCTTCAAGTCCTCTTCACTTTCAGCAAGCAAGGTTGTGTCATCTGCATAACGTAGATTGTTAATGAGTCTTCCTCCAATCCTGATGCCCTGTTCTTCTTCATATAGTCCAGCTTCTCGGATTATTTGCTCAGCACACAGATTGAGTAGGTATGGTGAAAGACTACAACCCTGACGCACACCTTTCCTGACTTTAAACCAATCAGTATCCCCTTGTTCTGTCTGAACAACTGCCTCTTGATCTATGTAAAGATTCCTCATGAGCACAATTAAGTGTTCTGGAATTCCCATTCTTTGCAATGTCATCCATAGTTTGTTATGATCCACAGAGTCGAATGCCTTTGCATACTCAATAAAACACAGGTAAACATCCTTCTGGCATTCTCTGCTGTCAGCCAGGATCCATCTGCCATCAGCAACGATCCATCTGACATCAGCAACGACATCCCTGGTTCCATGTCCTCTTCTGAAACCGGCTTGAATTTATGGCAGTTTCCTGTCGATATACTGCTGCGGCCGTTTTTGAATGATCTTCAGCAAAGTTTGGCTAGCGTGTGATATTAATGATATTGTTCTACAACTCCCACATTCGGTTGGATCACCTTTCTTGGGAATAGGCATGAATATGGATCTCTTCCAGTCAGTTGGCCACGAAGCTGTCTTCCGTATTTCTTGGCATAGACAAGTTAGCACCTCCAACACTGCATCTGTTTGTTGAAACATCTCAACTGATATTCCTTCAATTCCTGGAGCCCTGTTTTTCACCAATGCCTTCAGAGCAGCTTGGACTTCCTTCAGTGCCATCGGTTCCTGACCATATGCTACCTCTTGAAATGGTTGAACATCGACTAATTCTTTTTGGTATAATGGCTCTGTGTATTCCTTCCATCTTCTTTTGATGCTTCCTGCGTCGTTTGATATTTTCCCCATAGAATCCTTCACAATTGCAACTTGGGGCTTGAATTTTTCCTTCAGTTCTTTCAGCTTAAGAAACGCCAAGTGTGTTCTTCACTTTTGGTTCTCCAACTCCAGCTCTTTGCACGTGTCATTATGATACTTTACTTTGTCTTCTCGAGACATCCTTTGAAATCTTCTGTTCAGTTCTTTTACTTCATCAATTCTTCCTTTTGCTTTAGCTGCTCGACGTTCGAGAGCAAGTTTCAGAGTCTCCTCTGACATCCATCTTGGTCTTTCCTTTCTTTCCTGTCTTTTCAGTGACCTCTTGCTTTCTTCATGGATGATGTCCTTGATGTCATTCCATAATTCGCCTGGTCTTCAGTCCCTAGTGTTCAATGAGTCAAATCTATTCTTCTGATGGTCTCTAAATTCAGGTGGGATATACTCAAGGTCGTATTTTGGCTCTCGTGGACTTGCTCTGATTTTCTTCAGTTTCAGCTTGAACTTGCATATGAGCAATTGATGGTCTGTTCCACAGTCAGCCCCTGGCCTCGTTCTGACTGATGATATTGAGCTTTTCCATTGTCTCTTTCCACAGATGTAGTCAGCTTGATTTCTGTGTGTTCCATCTGGCGAGGTCCATGTGTATAGTCGCCGTTTATGTTGGTGAAAGAAGGTATTTGCCGTGAAGAAGTCATTGGTCTCACAAAATTCTTTCATTCGGTCTCCGGCATTGTTTCTATCACCAAGGCCGTATTTTCCAACTACCGATCCTTCTTCTTTGTTTCCAACTTTCACATTCCAATCACCAGTAATTATCAATGTATCTTGATTGCACATTCGATCAATTTCACACTGCAGCAGCTGATAAAAATCTTCTATTTCTTCATCTTTGGCCCTACTTGTTGGTGTGTAAATTTGAATAAACTAAACTCATACCCACCCATAATTACACTGAATATAAGTGGACTAAATGCACCAATAAAGAGACAGGGAGTGGAGGAATGTATTAAAAAAAAAACATCCATCTATATGCTGTCTACAAGAGACACGCCTTAGACTCAAGGATACAAACATACTAAAACTCAAAGGATGGAAAAAAGTATATCAAGCAAATAATAATCAAAAAAGAGCAGGGCTGGCAAAACTGATTTCTGACAAAACAGACTTTAAAGTTACCTCCAACACAAAGGATAAGGAAGGAGACTATATAATGCTTAAAGGGACAACATATCAGGAGGATATTACCATATTAAATATTTACACACCCAATGAGAGGGCTTCAAGATACATAAAACAAACTTTAACAGCACTGAAAAGTGAGACAGACAGCTCCACAATAATCATAGGAGACTTCAACACACCCCTTTCAGTGAAGGATAGAACATCTAGAAAGAAACTCAATAAAGACATGGAAGAGCTAAATGCCACATTTAACCAACTTGACCTCATAGACATATATAGCACACTCCAACCAACAGCAGGCAAACACACTTTCTTTTCCAATGCACATGGAACATTGCCTAGAATAGACCATACGTTAGGTCATAAAGCAAGCCTTAACAGAACCTAAAACATCAAAATATTATAAAGCCTCTTCTCTGACCATAGAGCCATAAAACTAGGAATCAATAATAGAAAAAGCAGGGAAAAGAAATCAAACACATCGAAACCGAACAACACCTTGCTTCTCAATACCAAATGGGCAATATCAAAACAGACCCAACTGAAATTAAAAGAATCATATCAGATTACTATGAAAGAATCATATCAGATTACTATGAAATCATATCAGATTACTATGAAAAACTGTACTCTAACAAATTTCTAGAAACACACTACCTACCTAAACTAACACAAACAGAGGTAGAACAAACTAAATAAACCCACAGCAAAAGAAGAGATTGAAATGGTAATGAAAAAACTCCCAACAAAAAAAAAGCCCTGGCCCTGACAGCTTCACTGGAGAATTATACCAAACTTTCAGAGAAGAGTTAACACCACTACTACTAAAGGCATTTCAGAGCATAGAAAAGGATGGAATACTCCCAAACTCATTCTATGAAGCCAGCATTTCCCTGACACCACAAAAGAGGACAATTACAGACCTATATCCCTCATGAACTTAGATGCAAAAATCCTCAACAAAATTCTAGCCAATAGAATTCAACAACATATCAAAAAGTAATTCACCACAACCAAGTGGGATTCATACCAAGTATGCAGGGATGGTTCAACATTACAAAAACAACCAATGTACTCCATCACATAAATAAAACAAAAGACAAGAACCACATCATCTTATCAATTGATGCAGAAAAGGCATTTGACAAAGTCCAACACCCATTCATGATAAAAACTCTCAGCAAAATAGGAACAGAAGGAAAATTCCTCAACATAATAAGGGCATTTATACACAAAGCCAATAGCCAACATCATCCTAAATGGAGAAAGTCTTAAAGAATTCCCCCTGGGAACAGGAACCAGACGAGGATGCCCTTTACCACCACTCTTATTCAACACTGTGCCAGAGGTCCTAGCCAGAGCAATTAGGCTAGATAAAGAAATAAAGGGCATCCAGATTGGCAAGGAAAAAGTAAAAGTATCTCTGTTTGCAGATGACATGATCTTATACACAGAAAACCCTAAAGAATCCTCAAGAAAACTACTGAAACTAATAGAGGAGTTCAGCAGAGTATCAGAATACAAGATAAACATACAAAAATCAGTTGGATTCCTCTACACTAACAAAGAGAATGTCGAAGAGGAAATCACCAAATCAATACCGTTTACAATTGCCCACAAGAAGATAAAATACTTAGGAATAAATCTAACCAGAGATGTAAAAGACCTATACAAAGAAAACTACAAGACACTACTGCAACAATCAAAAGAAACCTACATAAGTGGAAAAACATACCTTTCTCATGGAATAGGAAGACTCAATATTGTAAAAATGTCTATTCTACCAAAAGTGATCTGTAGATACAATGCAATCTCGATCCAAATACCAATGACATTTTTTAATGAGATGGAGGAAAAAATCACCAACTTCAGATGGAAGGAAAAGAGGCCCCAGATAAGTAAAGCATTACTGAAAAAGAAGAACAAAGTGGGAGGTCTCACACTACCTGAGTTTAGAACATATTATACCACCACAGTGTCAAAACAGCCTAGTACTGGTACAACAACAGATACACAGACCAATGGAACAGAATTGAGAATCCAGACATAAATCCATCCACCTATGAGCAGCTGATATTTGACAAAGGCTCAAAGTCAGTTAAATAGGGAAAGACAGTTTCTTTAACAAATGGTGCTGGCATAACTGGACATACATCTGCAAAAAAAAAAAAAAGGAAACGATCCATACCTCACACCATGCAGAAAAACTAACTCAAAATGGATCAAAGACCTAAATATAAAATCTAAGATGATAAACATCATGGAAGAAAAAATAGGGACAACACTAGGAGCGCAAATACATGGCATAAACAGTATACATAACATTACTAACAACACACAAATACCAAAAGAGCAACTAGACAACTGGGAGCTCCTAAAAATCAAACACCTATGCTCATCCAATGACTTCACCAAAAGAGTAAGAAGATTACCGACAGACTGGGAAAAAGTTTTGGCAATTCCGTTCAGCATCTGAACTCTAAAATCTACATGATACTGCTAAAATTCAAGAACAAAAAGACAAATATCCCAATTAAAAAACGAGCAAAGGATATGAACAGGCACTTCACCAAAAAAGACATTTAGGTGGCTAACAGATACATAAGGAAATGCTCACGATCACTGGCCATTAGAGAAATGCAAATCAAAACTACAATGAGATACCATCTCGCCCCAACAAAGCTGGCATTAATCCAAAAAACACAAAATAATAAACGCTGGAGAGGTTGCGGAGAGACTGGAACACTTATACACTGCTAGTAGGGATGTAAAATGGTACAACCACTTTGGAAATTGATTTGGCGCTTCCTTAAAAAGCTAGAAATAGAACTACCATAAAAAAAAAAAAAACCATACGATCCAGCAATTCCACTCCTTGGAATATATCCAAGGGAAATAAGAGCTTTCACACGAATGGATATATGCACATCCATGTTTGCTGCAGCACTGTTTACAATAGCAAAAAGTTGGAAGCAACCAAGGTGCCCAGATGAATGGATAAATTATGGTATATTCACAAAATGGAATACTATACAACGATTAAGAACAATGATGAATCCATGAAACATCTCATAAGGAATCTGGAAGGCACTATGCTAAGTGAAATTAGTCAGTTGCAAACAGACAAATACTGTATGAGGCCACTCTTGTAAGAACTCAAGAAAAAGCTTAAACAAAGAAGAAAATATTCTTTGATGGTTAAGAGAGTGGGGAGGGAGGAAGAAGGGTATTCACTAATTAGATAGTAGACAAGAACTATTTTAGGTGTAGGGAAAGACAACACACAAAACAGGAGAGGTCAGCACAACTGGACTAAACCAAAAGCAAATAAGTTTCCTGAATACAACCAAACACTTCGAAGGCCTGAGTAGCAGGGACAGAGGTTTGGGGACCATGGTTTCTGGTGACGTCTAGGTCAACTGGCATAACAAAATGTATTAAGAAAATGTTCTGCATCCCACTTTGGTGAAAGGTGTCTGGAGTCTTAAACCCTAGCACGCAGCCATCTAAGATGCATCAATTGGTCTCAACCCACCTGGAGCAAAGGAGAATGAAGAACAGCAAAGACATATGGTAAAGATGAGCCTAAGAGACAGAAAGGGCCACATAAACCAGAGACTCCATCAGCCTGAGACTGGAAAAACTAGATGGTGCCTGGCTACCAGTGATCACTGCCCTGACAGGAAACACAACAGAGAATCTCTGAAGGAGCAGGAGAACAGTGGGTTGCAGATCTCAAATTCTAATAAAAAAACCAGACTTAATGGTCTGACTGAGACTAGGGGGACCATGGAGGTCACGGTCCCCAGTCCTTTGGTAGCCCAAGATTGGAAACATTCCCAAAGCCAACTCTTCAGACAGGGATTGGACTGGACTATGAGATAGAAAATGATACTGGTGAGGAGTGAGGTTCTTGGCTCAAGTAGACACATGAGACAATGTGGGCAACTCCTGTCTGAAGGTGAGATAAGAAGGCAGAGGGGGACAGGAGCTGGTTGAATGGACACAAGGAATACAGGGTGGAGAGGAGGAATGTGCTGTCTCATGGGGAGAGCAGCTTGGAGTACATAGCAAGGTATGTATAACTTTTTGTATGGGAAACTGACTTGATTTGTAAACTTTCACTTAAAGCACAACGAAAAAAAAAAAAAAAAAAAGAATGTCACCCGTGAGTAATAAGCTCCTTTGAAAAATCATCTAGATGAGACCAAACGGTCAAAAATTACTCTAAAGCAAAGATAAAGAAGGTAAGGGGGCAGGGAAACTAGAGTCCTGGAAATGATACAACCAGAACGGAATGAATGAGAATGATGATGACACATTGTGAAAAATATAACCAATATCATTGAATAATTTGTGTAGAAGTTGTTAAATGGGAACCAATTTGCTATGTAAACATTCACCTTAAACACAATAAAATATTAAAAAAAAAAAAAAAGATGACATTAGGCCTTTTTATTGGTCTTCCAACGTCTAATTTCTCCTAGACCATTGCCAGGTTACTTTCCCTCCAACATTGCTTTCTTTGTGTCATTTTTTCTGTCATATTCATCCCTCACGTTCCAATTTCTGGGATCTGCAGGTAGTCCAAATCTGCAAGTATGAACAAACACAGAGTGCTACCTAGTGAAGGGAAGGCTAGATATGTGTTTTGGGAATTACAACTGTATACCAGGACATGGTAGTGTGGCACTGTGGGAATACCACAGACTGTGGAATTAAACTGGCATTTGAATTCTAGATGTGTTACTTGTATTTGTGATCTCAGGGAAGTGACATAAATGTACCACAGTTTTCTCATTTGTAAAATGAGAAGTTAATTATTCATAGGGTTGCTTAAGTAAAATGATCAGCTTTAACAGTGTTCAATGTTTCTGTCCCTTCACATAAAAGACAGGAAAATAAGATGTGTTAACTTAGAATGTTAAGGGCATTGCATGTTTCAGAGTTTTGTTTACTTCACTTACTGAGCAGCTATTACATCTAATTTAAAGTTCGGAAAGGTCAAAAGAGAAAATTTTGGAAAGTGGAACTATTTAACAAAAAAACTCACATCAGTTACCCAAAACAAATCTTTTATCTCCCTAGTCAAAACATGAACTGTAAATCTATTTTAACCATCAAGTAAATGCAATACAAGCCAAGAATGATAGAATAAGTAATAGAATAAGTATTAGTCTACTGAGTTTTTCCAATACAATTGTATTTGGGGATATTTAAATTTCTCATTTAAGGTTCTGTATTATCTAAAAAAAAAAAACAAACCATCTTTCAGAGGAATAGTAATGCACAAAGTGAAAGGTGAAATTGTATGGGAGTCTGAGACACGAAACAAAAAACCTAACTTGCTTTCCAGCCTCGCCAGTCTTGCTTGCTGTGTTTATTGCCTAGTTTCTGGGCGTCAACTCTCCTGAAACAGGAATAGTACAGAAATGAATTGGACATAGTTACTCACTTCAAGGATCTTACAGTCTAGTGGGAGAGACAGAAAACAAACAGAAAATTATTATGCAGAAATGTCAATGCCCTGGGTATGCCTATTTATGTTTATCAAAATGCAGACGAAGGTCATTTATACAGCCTAGGAGGGTTAGGGAAAAGATGTCAAAGCTGAGAGTTAGGTGATGAGTAAGGGGCTAGCACAGACAGAATTCTAGGCAGAGCGACAACTTCAGCAAAAGCATGGAGGTGAAAAACAGAATAGGTATTTGAACGTACAAAGCTTTTCTGTGTTTTCATACCAGCAAGGTTTAGGCAAAAAGTGGTGGGACTTAAGGCTAGGGAGGTAGACCGGAATCTGATCTGGGAAAGCCTTGGGTGCAAAGCAGTATGAAGGAGCTTTAACTTCTGGGCAGTAGGGAATCTTCTGAACGGGTTTAAGCTAGAGAGTAATGTGGTGATTTCGGCCTGTAGAAGAGAATAGATTTGAAAGAAACAAAACTGGAAATGAGAAACCAGTGAGGAGGCTATGGTATTTAAGTAAGATAATGACTTATGAGCAGGATAATCAGATTTTTGGGAAGCATATGGTAATAGAGGGAGAGAAGACGAATTGGGGAAATAAGTAGGAGGTAAAATTGGCAAGACTTGCGAATAGTTGAAAACGGGGGTTATGGAGAGGAAGGGGACATGGATCAACGCCAGGGTTTCTAGTTTGGATAGCTGGAAGGATTGTGGTACCACCTATTGGTGTAGAGGTCTGGGTAGAAGACGGTGAGTTCAGGTTTGGACATATTTCATCTGAAGTACCTGTCTAGAGAAGAGATGTAGATTTGGAACTTAACAGCGTAACGAAGTGGATGAGATCAGCCAAGAAGGGGCCTGAGATGGAACCTCAAGAAACACATAAAAGGCAGGAAGGGACAGACACCAGACAAATGGACACATGGAGCCCGGGGTAGAAAGGGGGAGCGTGCTGTCAAGTTATGGGGATTGCAGCCAATGTCACAAAATAATATGTGTATACATCTTTTAATGGGAAATTAACTTGAGCTGTAAACTTTCACCTAAAGCATAATTAAAAAAAGAAACATATTTAAAGGAGAAAAACAAAACAAACAAACAAACAAACAAAAAACCAAATCCACTGCCATCAAGTCGATTCCAACTCATAGTGACACTATAGGCAGAGCAGAACTGCCCCCATACTTTACCAAGGAACAGCTGGTGGACTTGAACTGCCGATATTTTGGTTAGTAGCCAAGCTCTTAGCAACTGCCACCAGAGCCCCTTTCAGCACATACTTGCTGAAGTAAGTCACAAATGACAAGGTGTGGTCACAGAGTATAACGAGAAAGATAAGAGTGTAGACTCACAGAATTCAAAGACATAGACAGTTTTAGGGAAAAAAATAAAGTATTAAACACAGAAAAAGTGAGTAGAAGGAGGAACTAAAAAATGTTCATTGGATTTGGCAATTAGGGAGTTACTGATGGCCTTAGCAAAAGCAGTTTCAATATAGTGATGAGGCTAAGCTAGACTTCGGAGAGGTTAGGGAGTAAATGGGTAGCAGAAAAGACATTGTATATCAATCTTTTGAGATGAACAGGAGAGATATTAGAGCAAGCTAGCTATTTATGAGTTAAGTAATTAATGTAATGGAGATCTAAGAGAACTGAGAATCAGAAAAACATGTCACAAAGAACCCAGAGTGGCATTTCAAGAAAGAGGTGGATAAATAGATCAACTGGTTGAAATCTGAAGATAGATGAGTGTGTTACAGGAGAAAGAACGTGGCCTCTGGAATGAGATATATCTGCTCCTGTGACTCTGTCACTTCCTAGTTATGTGACAGGTTACTTAACCCTGAGTCTTAGTTTACTCATCCTTAAGAAGGGAATGCCACTATGTAACTGTTACGAGAATTAAATGAGACACTGCATAGAAAAATGCTTAGCATAGCATCTCCTTGGTCTGAGAAGGTACTCAAGTATCAGCTCTTTTTTCCCTTCAGTGGTCACTGGTTACATTGAAGAGTGCCAGTTCAACTAAGCAGTGAGGATATGTGTTAAGTTGCCCAGGGTTAAGGCATTCAGTTATGAAATGAAATACGGAAGGAAAGTTGAAACAACAAAGAATTTGAGAGAGCTGACCATGTCTGAAGTCTAAAAGGATGAAGTGAGCAAAAGTGCTAAGAGGAAAGTGAAGCTCAGAGAGTAAGAACTCTCATGTCTAACGTACAATTAGCATACTTCCAAAAATTATCTGAAATACAGTTCTCTCAGTGGACTGTAAAGGACGAGATCTACAACAGAGATGACGTTTTTAGAAGTCAGGAATGGAAAAGACAAAAGGATAAACAAAGCCGCCTTATGGAGGAAAGGTACTGGTGGAATTGATAACTGATGCTGCTGATCGTTTTAGTAAAGATCTAGGAAACAAAATATTTGGGAAAATTAGTTTCCAAAGCAGATATGAATTCAAGTATCCTTGGACCTAATTATTAATGAATGTGAAACACACAGCTAGAGCATTTGTGGGCAGAAAATATTCCCTAATTGCACAATATTTAAACCTCTCCATCTGATTTTAACTACAGTGATGTGCAAGTAAACATACTTCTCAATTTTTCCAACCCTACATACACGAAGAATTCTTCTCATCAAACACACATTTCATTCTAATCACGAGTCTTGATGGAATAGCTTTCTTAGATTCAAAGTTATTTTCTAGATTGAGGGTGAGTATTATTAATAGATATTTCAGCTCCATATTTTGTTCATGGGGAGAACCTGACCTTTAAAGAACTTAAGAGAATGAAGCAAAGCCACAAGCAAGATATGGTATAAAGGAATCCAACAGTACTCTTTTTCCATGTCTCTCTTCCTAATAAATACACAAATCGAAACCCTGTCTTCAAAATGCAGGACACACACTTCTTACTATGCACACATTCAATAACCAAAAATCAAGGTGGAAGAACCACTGCATAGCTCAGGGGAAAAAAATGATACTGTGATTACTGTGAGGGAAAAGGAATTAGAAAAAGCATTTATGTTTCACTGGGAAAAATAAAAGAAGAAAAAGAAAAAAATCTACAACAAAGTTGTGCAAAGAAAAAATTCAATACTACAGAAGGCAAAGAAAGAGGTGGTTAAGTGATTTTTGGAGTGGCTTACCACAGGGAGCCTGAGGAAAGATTAAGGTTAGTTTCTCTACAAAATTCTCTTCCACCCCATAGGAGAGGACTGTATGCTTCCTTTAACTGAAATGAAGAGGTTTTGTTTTGGCAGTTGTTGGAACCTGGAGATTGATAGAATTTACTATAGGAAATAAAGTTTGACAAACATCCAAATTAACATAGTAGACAGGTCTGTTGCACAGAGCTGAGCTGCCTATGTACCGCACACCTCTAAGGGACAGTATTCACACAGATGACAATGTGAGTGGTGTTCTGTGAAGTCATGTGATACAGCAACCCTGATGGCAGCTGTCTATTAAAAACAATGTAAGCTCTATGAGGGCAGGGAGTTTTCTTTGTTTTGTTCATTGCTGCATCCCTGGCACAAACAACAGAGCTTGTGCTTAAGGTGATTGATAAATATTTGCTGAATGGGTGAATGGATAGATGAACAAAAAAAGGGAAAATGAAGTTTGAGAGCAGAGATGAGAGATAAAGTATATGCGAGAGCAGGAATCCTTAGAATTCAGCCTTGGGAGAGATTAAGGGATCCAGTAAAAAACACTGGAACCTTGGAGTGCAGTTCCTACCTGTTACAAAGGGAGAAGGGGGAAGGGATAAGAGATCAGTTTGGAGGGTACTGTCAGGTTTTACTGTTCTGTGGCATGGACTTATTCAGAGCCAAGCTAAAGTTATATAATTAAGTGGGGGGAGGGGTGTGGAAAGATCATGTTAGCATAGATGGGGATTTTCTTCTTAGTTAATGGGCTGAATATGTCAAGAAAAGTTCACTCGATTGCTTTTTTTTCTATAAAAAGCAACTACATGGCCATAACCAGAGAGGTGAAAGTCAGAAGAAAAAATTTTTTTTGTTATAATATGAATCTCCTGCCAAAAAACAAACAAAAGTTAAATTCTTGAACACATGATCCGGTGAGATGAACACTGCAGAAATGATCTGTAACTGTTGTGTACTATCCTAATGTTAGCTGTTTTAGTATCCATTTAACAGAGTTCATAAGATTAACCAGCCAATTACTGTCCACTGACCATATACTGTGCTTTAGCAAATAAATATGCATGTACATAAAATACATAACTTATACTATTCCTTGCAAATACTTAACTTTCAATCTGCTTTATTTATCATGTTTCAACTAGACTGAAAGCTGTTTCCTTACAACTCTAAACATTGTCTTTATAGGACCCATAAACATACATAGAATTTCTAAGTACGTGGGATATGGATGATTCTATGGTACTTCTTTTCATATTCCCTTTTTTTTTTTTAGTTACAAAAATCCATTTCAAGAGAACTGATGCCTCTGTATGTTCTATTATGACTCTTCCAATGGCATATCACAAACAATTCATCTCTGCTAACTTGTTCTAAATTCTGAGCAATGTAAAGGAGCTTCCTGAAGGATATTTTTTCTGTTCACGTTCTGTTTTTTTGCCAGGGTTATTTGGAACACTCCGTCTGTAATTTTCATTAACACAACCAAACAAAAACATATAGCTCACTGCCACATAAAAAAATCTACAGTTGCCTTCTCTGGGAGGAACTACTCCTACTCACAGCCAGTTGATGTTTATCAGGATATACTAGTTGAAAAATAAAAGAGCGGGAAGTTCCCTGTAACCAAAACAAAAAATGTTAAGATACTACTTAAATGATCCTTAGTAATACTTTTTTTTTTCCTATTCAGTATATATTTAGGAGTTTAATAGCTACACAACCCTCCAAATAAAGACAACAGGTCTATACTCTTCTCAGATGAGGTAATGTGATGTGCCAAGGAGCTAAAGTTTTATTTTATTTTTGAATGAGTAATAAATTCACATGGCTCAAAATCCAAAAGAAACCACAGTATCCAGTGAAAAGTTTCTCTTCCGATCTATCTGCCTAGCTCCTCTCTCCAGGGGCAATCAATATTATCCATTTCTTGGGTAGCCTTACACAGAGTCTTAATGTATCAGCTAGCAGGTATGCGTGTGTTTTCTTTACATAATTGGTGGCATTTACATTTTCATTACAGAATTGGTGACTTTGAGGCACTTCTCCCACTATGCCACGGATGGGAAATAGGCTGCTTCTCACATGTCTTCTTTGACTGAACAATAGCAGCTACGTTAAGTGCTGTGTTGTGAAGGAGTCTGAGGCCAGCAGACATGGTAGGAAAGTGTGTTGTGACTAACTGGCAATATCTGTTAGAGCCATCTACTCCTGTTCTATGTACTTACTTTATCTTATATATACCTGTATTACAGGAATTACCACACTTTACTTGGGAAGGGTGTCTGAGGGTAGGTATCCTGTTCTTTCTATGTAATGTAGGGTGCCTACCCAGCACAGTGCCTAGCATATAATAAGTACTGAAAAAATATTTGCTGATGGAATCCCACAGCAAAATTCCCAATATTTAGGGAAAACAAGAAAGTTTTTCATATCTTGAATGAACTACTTCCTTCCATGCAAAGATATACTTGATCTACCCTGGAAGTGAAGATATGTCACGAAGGCGTATTTGGAACACAAGTGACACTGCTTTCCCCATCCCTATCAGTATTTACAGCAATGCCATCTAGCACTTAAACTGCTTAAGAACAAATACCTATAATCCATCTGCAAAAAACTGAAACAAGATCCATACCTCACAACATGCACAAGAACTAACTCAAAATGGATCAAAGACCTAAATATAAAATCTAAAACAATAAAGGTCATGGAAGAAAAAATAGGAACAATGCTAGGAGCCTTAATATATGGCATAAACAGAATACAAAACATTACTAACAATGTACAAACAACAGAAGAGAAACTAGGTAACTGAGAGCTCCTAAAAATCAAACACTTACGCTTATCAAAAGACTTTACCAAAAGTATAAAAAGACAACTTACATACTGAGAAAAAATTTTTGGCTACGACAGATCCAATCAGGGCATAATCTCTAAAATCTACGGGACACTACAAAACCTCAACAACAAAAAGACAAATAACCCAATTAAAAAATGGGCAAAGGTTATGAACAGACACTTCACCAACAAAGACATTCAGGCAGCTAACAAATACATGAGGAAATGCTCACGATCATTAGCCATTCCCAAAAAAACCTAAACCTGTTGCCATCAAGGTGATTCCAACTCATAGCGACCCTATAGGAGAGAGTAGAACAGCCCCATAGAGTTTCCAAGGAGGGCCTGGTGGATCTGAACTGCCGACCTTTTGGTCAACAGACATGGCACTTAACCACTATGCCACCAGGGTTTCTGAATAGCCATTAGAGAAATGCAAATCAAAACTACCATGAGATACCATCTCGCCCCAATAAGGCTAGCATTAATCCAAAAAACACAAAATAATACATGTTGGAGAGGTTGTGGAGAAACTGGAACACACACTGCTGGCAGAAATGTGAAATGGTACAACCACTCTGGAAATCGATTTGGTGCTTCCTTAAAAAGCTAGAAATAGAAGTAGTGTATGATCCAACAATCCCACTCCTTGGAATATATTCTAGAAAAATAAGAGCCGTCACACGAATAGATATATGCACACCCATGTTCATTGCTGCACTGTCCACAATAGCAAAAAGATGGAAATGACTAGGTGTCCACTAATGAACAAATAACAAATTATGGTATATGCACACAACGAAATACTACACAACAATAAAGAACAATGATGAATCTCTGAAACATCTCATAACATGGATGAATCTGGAAGGCATTATGCTGGGCGAAATCAGTCAGTTACAAAAGGACAAATATTGTATGAGGCCACTATTATAAGAACTCAAGAAAAGGTTTAAACACAGAAGAAAACATTCTTTGATCATTATGAGGGTGGGGAGGGAGGGAGAGGAGTATTCACTAACTAGATAGTAGACAAGAATTATCTTAGGTGAAGGGAAGGACAACATACAATACAGGGAAAGTCAGCACAACTGGGCTAAACCAAAAGCTAAGGAATTTCCTGAATATAACCAAACACTTTGAGGGACAGGGTAGCAGGGGGAGGGATCTGGGGACCATGGTTTCAGGGGACATCTGGGTCAACTGGCATAACAAAATTTATTAAGAAAACGTTCTGCATCCCACTTTAGTGAGTGGCATCTGGGGTCTTAAAAGTTAGCGAGTGGCCACCTAAAACACATCAATTGGTCCCAACCCACCTGGAGCAAAGGAGAATGAGGAACACCAAAGACACAAGGAAAATATTAACCCAAGAGACAGAAAGGGCCACATAAACCAGAAACTCCATCAGCCTGAGACCAGAACTAGGTGGTGTCCAGCTACCACCAATGATCACCCTGACAGGGAGCACAACAGAAAGTCCCTGATGGAGCAGGAGAAAAGTGGGGTACAGAGCTTAAATTCTAGCAAAAAGACCAGACTTAATAGTCTGAGACTGGAGGAACCCCAGAAGACATGGCCCCAGGACCCTCTGCTAACCCAGAACTAAAAACATTTCCGAAGCCAACTCTTCAGACAAAGATTAGACCAGGCTATAAGACATAAAATGATACTCATGAGGAGTGAGCTTCTTAGTTCAAGTAGATGCATGAGACTAAATGGGCAGCTTCTATCCAGGGGCGAGATGGGAAGGCAGAAAGGGACAAGAGCTGGTTGAACGGGCATGGGAAATTTGGGGTGAAAAGGAGGAGTGTGCTGTCACCTTACAGGGAGAGCAACTACAGTCACATAACAACATGTGTATAAATTTTTATATGAGAAACTAACTTGAACTGTACATTTTCACTTAAAGCACAATTTAAAAAAAATACCTACAAAGACCCTTATACAGGATCCTATCATGTATGTAATTGCCTAGTTTCCAATTATTGCTCTCAAAAGAGAAAATAGTTGTACAACATGTGATTTCTGAAAAAAAAGTGCGATGGGGGTGTGAGGCGGAGTGAGGATGGAAGAAAATGGAATGGAAACATCATGAGTAAAAAAGAAAGTTTATGGTTGTTAAAAAAAAAAAATCCAGTGAATGAGAAAAATCAACAAAGATAGAACATTTCAATTGAAGCTTACTCATTAAACATATCTGCTAATCATTCTCACATCTCTCATCTGAACTTAATGCTTTCCATATAAGTACTGCCATCTACAGTACACATAGGAATCATAGTATTTTAGGGGAAATAACCAAAAAGACTAGCATACTATAGGCCAATGTCTTTAAGTGTTTTTAAAATACTTGCATTTATTCAAAATTACTTAGTATGTTTTCTCTTTATCGCATACTAGGAAAGGCAACAATAGTAGGCTGGTTATTATCTTTTAAAAATTAATATTGTGAAATCAGAGCCTATGATTTTAAGTCTTTAAATTACCTATTATTTAAGAGAGATGGTACAACCATTTTGGAAAATGATATGGTGTTTCCTTAAAAAGCCAGAAAGAAAAATACCATATGATCCAGCAATCCCACTCCTAGGAATATATTCTAGAGAAATAAGAGCTGTCTGATGTTTAGACATAGGCACACCCATGTTCACTGCAGCATTATTCACAATAGCAAAAAGAGGGAAACAACCTAAGCACCCATCAACAGATGAATGGATAAATAAACTATGGTACATACACACAATGAAATACTATGCAACGATAAAGAACAACGATGAATCTGTGAAACATCTTACAACATGGATGAATCTGGAGGGCATTGTGCTGAGTGAAACAGATCAATCACAAAAGGACAAATAATGTATGAGACCACTACTGAAAAAACTCATGAAAAGGTTTACATACAGAAAGAAACAATCTTTGATGGTTACTAGGGAGGAGAAAGGTGGGGAGGGAAAAACACTAACTAGACAACAGATAAGTGGTAACTTCAATGAAGGGTAAGACAGTACATAATACTGGGGAAGTCACTACAACTCGTCTAAGACAAAGTCATAAAAGCTTCACAGACACATCCAAACACCCTGAGGGATCGAATTACTGGGCTGAGGGCTGTGGGGACCATGGTCTCGGGGAACATCTAGTTCAACTGGCATAAAATAGTTTATAAAGAAAACGTTCTACGTCCTACTTTGGTGAGTAGTATCTGGGGTCTTAAAAGCTTGTGAGCCACCATCTAAGATACATCTACTAGTCTCACCCCACCCGCAGCAAGGGAAAATGAAGAAAATCAAAGACACAGGGAACGATTAGTCCAAAGGACTAATGGATCACAACTACCACAGCCTCCATAGACTGAGTCCAACACAACTAGATGGTGCCCAGCTACCACCACCAACTGCTCTGACAGGTATCATAATGGAGGGTTCCGGATACAGCAGGAGAAAAATGTAGAACAAAATTCAAACTCATGAAAAAAGACCAAACTTACTTGTCTGACAGAGACTGAGAAACCCCAAGAGT
This sequence comes from Elephas maximus indicus, assembly GCF_024166365.1. Classification (NCBI taxonomy): domain Eukaryota; kingdom Metazoa; phylum Chordata; class Mammalia; order Proboscidea; family Elephantidae; genus Elephas; species Elephas maximus. The sequence goes on along the minus strand of NC_064828.1, from coordinate 47,543,558 downwards.
ATGGTCCCCAGGGAAACTTTTAACTCAATACTGTAGTCATTCCTGAAGTTCACCTTTTAGCCAAAGATTAGATAGGCCTATGAAACAAACACACATAGTTCAACCATGTATATGAGGCTAAATGGGCACACCAGCCCAGGGGCAAGGACGAGAAGGCAGGAGGGGACAGAAAGGTGAGATGAATGGAAATGGGGAACCCAAGGTTGAGAAAGGGAGAATGCTGACATGTTGCAGTACTGGCAACCAAAGTCACAAAACAGTATGTCTATTAACTGCTTAATGAGAAACGAATTTGCTCTGTAAATTTTCACCTAAAGCACAATAAGAAAAAAAATTACCTATTATTCAACTTTGAACGATGAAGGATAAATTAAGAATTTATAATTTTGAGCTAGAATTAAAAAAAAAAATTATATTATGCCCACATTTCTATTTACTTTGTTTTGCTCTAAGATATAAATTGCAACTCTCTGAGGAGAAGCAAAGAGAGTCCCTGGAAGAAGTAAAAAGAGTCTCTTGTTTTTGGTGGAATTCCTTTTTACAGACCAGGGAGTAGGCTCGCCTAGGGATAGACAGGATGGAAGACAAGGAAAATTTATGTTGACCAAGAACATCAAAAACTAACAGACTGACTCAGATTTATAGGTATAAGGTGAAAAAGCCTGGAAGAAGGTATCCCAGGGCTCCCAAATAGACATTATGCCAATGTGTTATGTTGTCATAACATAGCTTTTGAGGTAAATAAGAGGAACCCATTAAAAAATAATTTTTTAGAATTGAAAGGAAGAAATCAGATTTTGGAGTCCACTCAAGAAAACCAACAAAATCACAAGGACAGTTAGAATTTCTTTTTTGTTTAACCAACTATTTTTAACTGGATATTAAAGTTCATCTTTCTTTTCTCATAATCTTACAACATATAAGGCTGTTGCAAGTTTGATGTTAGAAAAAAAAAGTTAGGCAATATTTATTTCTTTCTTTCTACTCTCCACTACCTATACCTCCAAAGTACTACTGGTATACACAGTGCTACTCAAACAGCATGCTCTAGATATGGAATCAGTCCTTCTCCTTTCCTATCCCCAACTCTAGTTATCAAAACCTAACCTAATCATCAAGGCCCAGATTAAATGCCAATGATTTCAGGAAGCATTCTTTGATTCCTCCTTAACTAGAAATAATTTTATTTAGCCTATGAATTTTCAAACTCTTGACTTAAATATTTCTTATGGCCTTTATAGATATTCTACATATTAACAATTTGGGTATCTATGGGATTATAAACCCCTTGACAAGAAGAGGAACTGCATTTTAATCATCTTTGCATCTGCCATAGTGCCTAGCACAGTGCCTGGCACATAACACACCAAAAAAAAAAAAAAAACCGAACCCGCTGCTGACGAGTCAGTTCCGACTCACAGCGACCCTACTGTTGAATAATGAATGTTCACATTTCAAAGTTTACATGGCTCACAATAAACTAAATAGTTCTTCTGAGAAACATCAGGGCACAAAGATCAACAACAGAAGGGTCTTTCTTAAATATTTCTCAGCCTAGGAGAGCGAGGATCTATACCAACTAGAGTAAAACACACCTAAACTGGTAGTTTCTATGAGAGTAACAACTGTTATCGTGTAAGCCACCAGCAGTCTAGTGACAACTTAATGCTTATAGCTTTAGTGAGGTTAAAGGCATGTGTCTTACAAGGGGCTAAATGCCTCCAACTCTTTTCTAATTGTTAATCTAATTTAAAGATTAGTCAGGTTGTACAGCTGCCAAGGAGATGTCACAACTACCAAAAAGGAAAGCGTAAACAAATTTTAAAACGTACCAAGTTTTGAGAAAAAAGGCAGGCATTAAACAGAATCCTTGGCCTTAGGTTCACTATTTAGTTTCTCCCTTCGTTACCATTAGAAGAGTCCCCTACTATAGTATTGAAATGTTCGAGTCTTCAGTAGATTTATTCAGAATCCCTAGTATGTACGTGTTATGTTATACCATGTAAAATCAACTGCAACTGAATTCTATTAAAACAATAAAGATTAATACATTTAGACAAGAAGCACAGAAAACCTATGCAGAAAAAAAAAAAAAAAAGCAGAGATATGGAAAAGAATTTCTGATACGTGCAAAACCTACATGGGAAAGAAGATAGGATGTGAACATGGATAGGCAGAAATAATTAGCAAGTAATAATAATAATTAAGACATAAATAGATGAATGGACACCATTAGTCTAACCCTGGACACAATCAAAATGCTTCCCACAATCCCACAACATACCACAACCAACTAAAAGGAGCTTGTGGTCAAGGATACAGACACAAACAAGTGCTATGGACAAACCATGTTAATTTGAAAGTTGGGAAATGGGTAGGTGAAAAAAGCAGACAATAACCAATGGGGAGGGAGCGCTGCTGTAACTAAGCAGCTCTTGAGGAAGTTATAACCTAAGAGGTCAAGGTGCTTACACATTTGACAAAGTCCTTAATGGATATTTTAAAAAATAATGTTTTAGGCTCATCAGGTATTTTCTGGTTTAGGCTCTGGCATTTTTCTCCACTGGAACTTAGGAAGCAAATAAATTGCAGAGGCTACATAATACAGCCTTTAGGACACAGATTCTGAAGCCTCACTTCCTGAATTCAAATTCCAGCTCTCACGCTTACCAACTGTGTAACCTTAGGGATGTTAGGTAACTTCTAAGTCTTAGTTTTCCTCATCTGTAAAATGGGAACCAACAGTAGTTGCTACCTCATAGGTGAATTCATTTGTTATGAGGATTGAAAGAGTTATTGTTTATAAAGCACTTTGGATGTATAGCTCACGGTGCTATACGAATGTTTGCTAAATAAAATCTGTTCTCCATAGTTTAGATTTTATCTGATTTAAGAAAAAGTTTAGCCCCCATGATTGAGAGGGTCTTCAGACATATCATGATGACAATACACGGAACTGAAAAAATGTTTTCTGTTTTTGAAAAAGTCCTGCCTTATCGTCTTTATTTTCTGTCCTTTCTTTTCTTTATGATTTCCAACCCTACCTCTCTAATGTTAGTTCAAAGATAGGTATCCAGGGAACAGTACATCTCTTCTTCAGGTTCTTTAAAAGTGTCCATTTCCCCCAAATCTGCTATGCTCTCAAGGAAATGAGAAGGGAAGAGAGGAATATTTCACTTTCTTTATCAGATATATAGCAGTAAGCACTGAAGTCAATGATGGGGTACAGTTTGAAGTCTGTTACGTTTCTCTAAAACCAAGTAGAGCTCCCACATAGAGGTGCTGGTGTGATAATGAAAGAATAATAATAGTAGAGCCTTCCAATAGTTTGTCAGTGAAAATCAAGTAGATGGAAAGTAAGCTAGTGGTCTCATACTTAGTAACAATTTCTAGCACACAGATAATGAGAAAACAGACTTGGAAGGTTAACACAAGGAGGCAAGTGTCACTGAGACTCATAACATTAGAAAAGAAGCTGATCTAATGGAAGGGAATGGGGAAATAGTACTACATGTTAAGAGGGCATACAGTCATAAAGAAAAAAGAATTCGTAAGCTTAAGGTAGAAGCATCAGAGAAAGCATTTGGGTGAGAAGAGAGAAATATCAGTGATACTGTTGTGGTCAACACACAGTGATGCTTTCCTAATACAGATTACAAAACAGATATAGACATGGTACACAGTACTAGCGGGAAATGTCACCTCTCCTAGCTTTGGGGAGAGGTTTCATTCTGGTAAAAAATAAAGCACCTGATAAATTGACACCATATTGACAATTTCATTTCTCAGAAAAAGAGGAAACAACAAAGAGAACTGCTGTAATGACTGACAACGAGGAAACTATAGGCAATACAGGAGTGACAGAGCTTCAAAAGAAGCGATCATTCTTGCTAGCTTGGACTTTTTAATAGCAAATGAAGAAAACCTTCGGCACGGGAAAATCTGAGACCCTAAGAAAGTAAATTTCAAAATATTCAGAGATAGGATGGGTTAATTCCAAGTTAGAAACTCTAACAGGGAGTGTGACCTAAGACAGATGGAAGGTAAGGCTTTAAAAGCAAAATTATAATTGATACTGATGAAGAAAAAAGAAGGGAAGCAAAAAAAAAAAAACCAGGTAGAGCTGCATTTACTAAAGGATGAATGCAAAGGGGAGCACAAACCCATTATAGTATCAGGAAAGTTAATCCCAGAATGAGGAATTTTTCCCCCTACTACATTGATCTTTTTTTTTTTTTTCCTTTTCTCTTACAGACCTGCTGGTTAAGTTCTACCTAGAGATGAAGAGACAAAAGACTTGGAATCTCAGCTTGGGAAAAGAACTTGGAAGTCCAAATTGGGAAGAGGCAGTATATACTAGGGTCTTGGCAGTAGCCAAAACAGACTATTTTGTGGCTTAAAGCATGGTCTCTGGGGACCTTACAATTGGGACAAAAAAACTGGGACATATGTTAAGTTGGATGGGGGTGCCGGATGATCTACAGGAATTACGGAGGCAAGGCTGGCATCATACAGTAGATCTGGGTGGTGTGCTCATATTTCTTTTGGAAGGACTGGCCTTGACTTCTCCCTCAGGTAACTGTTATTGTTGAACTTCTTGTTGCTTTTCCTGAATATGCCTGTATTTTTGTTTCTTTAGTTTTACCCTGAGGTTCTTCCTCCCTCTGACCTTTAGTATGGGTTTACTTTTTATTCCCAGGTGTTCCCTTAACATCCTATACTTAAGCTTATCATAATACTTATCACATTTTATAAGAGCCTATTTATTTGTTTACGCCCTCCCCCAGACTGGAATCTTAGATGGCAAGGATTCTGTCATATTCATCCCTAATGCCTAGCATATATTAGGCCTTCAATAAATATTTGCTGAATGAATGGCATGGAAACTATATCGTAGGGGAATAATTGAAATTAAAAGTGTTGTGCTTAGAAGAGAACAGACTCAGGAAAATATAACAGCTATCCTCATCTATCTGAATGGCTGTCATGCAGAAGGAGGCTGACATTACTTTTCCTCTTTCTTTTCGGTCTCTCCTCTCGTGGAGAAAATTCATGACATTTCCATACTGCCTCACAACAGTATTAACTAGTCACTAAATATGGGATTAAGAAATTTTTTTTAAATTTATTTTTGGAAGGGGATGCATATGTTGGAGAAGGCCTCATACCTTCTAGAATGCTGTATCAGAATGATGGAGAAGCAGTGCAAGTGTTATTGAGAAAGCCCCTCTTCTCCCTCATTTCTAATTGGATCAGTCTTTCTGATCCTCTATAGCTGTAAAGGACAGACCTAGAACTCATGGCTAGGTACTATCCTAGAACAGGTTCTTTAAACCTCTACAGGTGTTTATAAATGGCATGAATTATCAAAGTACAAATACAAAAAAACCTCACAAAAAAACAGAAAGAAAACAACAACAATAAAAGAAATGGGCTGACGTGTGAAATGAATGTGCCACCACTGCAAAGCCTGCGACTCCTTGTCAAGGGTATTATAAAGTGAGCCTGGCAGAAAAATGGGGTGGTATGGGGGCGGGGAACATGTCAGTAGACCTCTGAATCTAAGAATCTTTAATTCTAGTTATTCCTGCTTAGTGGGGGAAAAAATAATGAATAATTCCAAGAGGAAAGCTACCACTTGAGAATTTTTCTGCAATGTTTCTAGAAACTGACACCTCTACTCTCCAGGCAATAAAGAAGAGGAGATATATTTTGATACAAGCGTTAAGGAACCATATAGAAATTCACCAATAATCAACTGGTGATTTTATAAAGTTCACAGTACTGGCCTGTTTCCAACAAATGCATGAAGCTCTGCCCAACATGTCAGGTGCCATTAGATGTGGACTCCATGGAAATGTCACAATCACTTAGGGGATGCCAGCCAATCCAAATCATACAGGTAAGCAGGAAGGCATGCTCTTCTGAGTGGCCATCACGTATCTTCCAGTCCTCAGCACCCAAACAGTGCCATATAGAGACCACCAGCTTTCATAAATGCTGCACGTCCCTTTGCAGAAAAAATACCTTCACGGGTTCATCTCACTCTACCCTCAGCTTGCTATTTAATTTTACAAAATGGGCTTACAACATCTGAGAGTACTTCATAAGCCTTTAAAGAAAACATGAATAACTAAAATGAATCATGTTCCAATTTCATGTTCTTTTTTTTTCCCCTAGTCCAAGTGAAAATACATTTTAGAAAACACCTTGGTGCTTTGCCATCAAATGGTGTTTTTTATAAATCTAAATTATTTTATAAGACAAAAATACCTGAATAAAAAAGATGTTTTTCTCCTCCAGTTGAAGTTTTATTACAAAACCACTTTTTAAAACAGCCAAGTGCCTGATGGAGTTGGGTTGCACATGGATCATAAGTGGTAGATCCAAATCAGATACCTTTGCTCCAAAGCTCAAACCGGTCTATTTCACTGTCTCCCAAGTTAGTGTTCTATTGCTGTTAACAGTACACCCTGAGCTTGTCCACCAGCTTCTGTATTTACTCAGCTATTTACAACATTTTGGAAACCCTGGTGGCATAGTGGTTAAGAGCTACAGCTGCTAACCAAAAAAGCTGGCAGTTCAATTCCATCAGGTGCTCCTTGGAAATCCTATGGGGCAGTTCTACTCTGCCCTTTAGGGTCGCTATAAGTTGGAACTGACTCGACAGTAACAGGTTTGTTTTTTTTTTTTCCCCCAACATTTAATAAAAGTGTACTATGAGAAATCTACTTGACTACAAAGGCGAAAAGCACTCTGAGAACTGGAAGGAGTATAGCAACTAGTGGGGGAAAAGAAAAGACATACATAAGTCATTATAATCCAAAGTAAAGAGTGGTAAGGACCACAGGAAAGTAGAGACAAATTATTACTGAAGTTCAGATGAGGGAGAGACTACTTTTAGCTTGAAGTAAGAGTAGACTGGTGGAATCAGGGAAGTTTTTTTTTTTTTTTTTTTAAATGTGCCTATGTGATATCTCAGATAGATCCTCAACATTTTAAATGCATTATTTAATTTAATTCTCATTAAAATCCTTTGGGTAAGCATTTATACCCTTTTATAGATGACGAAACTGAGGCCCAGAGAGATTAAAGTCACACAATTAGTAAGTGGTAGCTCACAGGCAGAGCACATAATACCAAAATACATGCTATGGGTGATATGAAGGATGCTTTTTCAAATGGCATCAAGGTACAGATATAGTAGGTGAAAAGGAGGAATTTTACTTGATTCTAGGTTGGGGACTGGAAAAGAAAAAGGCAGTGAGGAAGACAGGATTGGGGTATGGCTGTACATCTTGAAACTAGAAAAGCTGGTTTGTCTCTGTCAATTCCAGGGTTCTCAAATGGGATGAGTTTGCCTCTGTGACATATGGCAATATCTGGAGACATTTCTGGTTGTTATAACTGAGGCGGAAGGGGGAAGGTTACAGCATCTAGTAGACAGAGACCAGGGATGCTACTAAATATCCTGCAATGAACAGCAGAACCCATTGCCAAAGAGTCAATTCTAACTCACAGTGGCCCTACAGGACAGAGTAGAACTGCCCCATAGGGTTTCCATGAGTAGCTGGTGGATTCGAACTGCCAACCTTTTGGTTAGCACCTGAGTTCTTAACAATTGCATCACCAGAGCTCCTCAACATCATTAGCCATCAGAAAAACACAAAATCAAAACCACAATAAGATGCTACTTTACACTTAGTAGGATGGCTATAATAAAAGACAGATAAGACCAAGTGTCGGTGAGGATGTGGAAAAAATGGAACTCTCATACACTGTTGATGGGAATGAAAATGGCGCTGCCACTTTGGAGAACTATTTGGCAGTTCCTCAAAAGGTTGATCATACAGTTACCATATGACCCAGCAATTCCATTTCTAGGTATATACTCAAGAGAAATAAAAACATATACCCACACAAAAATTTGTACATTGAATGTTCACAGCAGCATTATTCACAATAGCCAAAAGAAGAAACGACCCATCAACTGATGAATGGATAAACTGTGATATATCCATACAATAGAATATTATTCACCAACAAAAAAAACAATAAAGTACTAATTCATGCTACAACACGGATGAAGCTTGAAAACATCAGAGTAAATTAAAGAAGTCAGTAACAACAGGCCACATATTGCATGATTCCATTTATAAGAAATGGCCAGAATAGGCAAATATATAGAAACAGAAAGAAGATTTAGTGGTTACCTAGCACTAGGGGGAGGAAGAAATGAGGAGTGACTGCTAATGAGCATGGGGTTTCATTTCTGGTTGATGAAAATGTTCCAGAATTGGTTGTGGTGATGGCTGTACAAGTCTATAAATACCAATACTAATACCACTGAACACTTTAAGTGTCTAATTTGTACGATACGTAAATTATATATCAATAAATCTGTTGTAAAAATAATAAAGGTGATTATTACTATTAAAAAAGTTAACTCTTTTCACCTAGTTCAGAGATTAAAAAATGATTACACTCAATGTTGATAAGAACTGGCGCATTGTTTTCAGAAAACCAATTTGACAAAATATATCAAGAACTCTAGGTGTTTATAGCTTTTATCCAGTAATCAGAAACCTGAAGAGATTTATACACAAAATTTATGTATTATCTATATATTACGTATATTTTTCGCTGTTAATAAAACAGGAACAATCTCAATATTGAACAATAGGAAAGTGGCTATGTAATAATTAAAAATGATGGTTTTCAAAACACATTTAATATTATAGGAAAGGTCTCATCAAATGGAAGAAGACAATATATATATAAAAACTAGTTGCTGTCGAGTCGACTCCAACTCATAGTAACTCCATGTGTGTCACAGTAGAACTGTGTCCTATAGGGTTTTCAATACTGGTTTTTCAGAAGTGGATCACCAGGCCTTTCTCCCAAGTTGTGCCTCTGGGTGGACTTGAACTTCCAATTTTTTTGGTTAGCAGCTAAGCATATTAGCCATTTGAACCACCCAGGGACAGATATATATATATATATACACACACACACACACCTACATACACACATACATATATATGTGAACGATCTCAATTTATATTTGAGTAGTGGGATCATGTGTACTTTTAATTTTCTTCTTTGAATCTTTCTTATTTTTCTAAAATGAACACATACTGCTTTTATAATCCTCCCAAAAAAGTGCTTCAAAAAGTGCCAGTAACATCAAGAATTGATTCATATCACCTCATCTAATAAATTTAAGAAATTAGACACTTTCTCATGGTTGTGAATTTGGAGACACAAACTTAAGCTATGAAGCTGAGATTCTGCTCTCTTCAGTTCATTATAAGAAAATGCTAAAGCACTCACAAGTACCACAGCACCCTCTTTTGGAAGAAAAGCATTGCTCTATACAGGAAAACTGCTTAAAACACAAAGTTTGTACAGCTGAAAGGGTATTTAGAGATTATTAAACCTGCCCTTATCTTTCTATATTATCTTTCTATAAATAGGGAAACTGGGTTTCGAAAAGAAGAGGCCACCCAATATCATAGAGGGAGGTAACAGCATCAGATAATAACAGGGCTTATTTTTTCTGGTCTTCCCATTCTTTATTCAATAAACATTTTAAGGATTAAAAACAAAAAACAAAAAAAAAACATGCTTTCCCAATTCTTAGTAAGTCTGGAGCCCTGTACACAGACATAGTAGGCATCCAGATACTTAAAAGTATTATTTTAGAAAGACATGTCCATTTTTGCCTGTTGCTTAAAATAAATCAGAATAATTTTCAGACAATCCTGCAACAATAGTATTAATAAACACTAATTTACAAATGGATACATAGCTAGAGAGATATGACAAGAGGTGTGGAAGGGCATAAGGAAACACAACCATCTGCAGATATAGGTCTGCTGATGGCTATCTCTACATACATAACTGTAGGTGATGCTTACATATCAATATAGACAATACAGCACACAAGGGCCACAGTCAGGGTAACTTCTTAGACATAATCAAACACCTTATGGGACAAAGTTCTTAGGCTTGGAGGTGAAGGATCATAGCTCAGGCGACATCTACATCAACTGGTACAACATAGTTCATAAAGACAACGTTCTGCACCCTACTTTGGTAAGTAGCATCTGGGGTCTTAAAAGCTTGCAAGTGGCCATCCAAGATACAACTACAGATCTCTCACCATCCAAAGCAAAAGAGAATTAAGAAATTAATTAAATTATTAATTAATTAAAAATTAATTAATTAAGAATTAAGAGACCCAAAGGAGCAATTAGTCCAAAGGACTAATGGCCCACATGAACTACAGCCTATATGACCCCAAGACCAGAAGAACTAGATGGTACCCAGCTACCACTATTAATCGCTCTGACTGGGATCACAACAGAGGGTCCCCACAAAACAGGAGAAAAACTGCAAAACAAAATATCAAATTCACGGCCCCAAGCACCCTTTTAACTCAGTACTGAAGTCACTCTTGAGGTTCTCCCTTCAGCCTAAAATTAGACAGGACCACGAAACAAAATGAGACTGAATCAGCACACCAGCCCAGGGGCAAAGTTGAGATGGCAGGAAGGGACAGGAAACCTGGTAATGGGGAACCCAAGGTCGAGAAGGGGAGAGTGTTGACACGTTGTGGGGTTGGCAACCTATGTCACAATATAATATGTACATTAATTGTTTAATGAGAAACTAATTTGCTCTGTAAACCTTCATCTAAAGCACAATAAAAAAAAAATCAAATTCACAAAAAAGACCAGACTTACTGGTCTGACAGAGACTGGAGAAACCCCCGAGACTTTGGCCCTAAGAATGGAACTGAAGCCATTACTGGAGACCACCACTCAGCCAAATCAGAGGCCCATAAAATAAACAACAGTTGAGAGAAATGTGTTCCTTAGCACTCGAGAGAAACATGTTCTTTAGAACAATGTATTATACAAGATCAAAAGGGCAATATTTGCCCAAAAGCAAAGGTGAGAAGGCAGGAAGGGGTAGCAATTCTGGACAAAAGGCAACAGGGAACCTAGAATGGAAATGAGAAGAGGGCAGGCACATTGTAGGGAATGAAACCAACGTCATGGGACACTTTGTGCACAAACTATCAAATGGGAAACTAGTTTGCTATGTAAACTTTTACCTGATGTACAATTAAAAAAAAAAAAAAAAAGCAGACTAGGCACAAAGAAGTAAACACAGAGAAGATATAAGCCACGTGAAGATCACTAAAGAACCAAAGAACAGAAGCTGAAGAGAGATAAGGCCCTGCCCCCCAGAGCAGAGAAGGCCTTCCCCTAGAGCTGGCATGCTGAATTCAGACTTGTAGACTCCTGAACTATGAGCAAGCAAATTTCTGTTTGTTAAAGCCAAAAAAAAAAAAAAAAAGAAAAGAAATGCACAATCTTTGGCCCCAGAACTACTGAGTCAGAATCTGCATTTTAACAAGATTCTAAGTCATTCGTATACCCAATAAAATTTGATAAACTGAATAAATAAATAAATATAAAAGCACCATCAAAGGATGAGAGAGTAGAATCTTTCAGCTTAATTCTGAAAAGCAAAATCTTTTTTTGTTTTTTAAAGTAAAATCTTAATGAGAATTATTTGTTTGGGGCTTCTGAGAGAAATCTGTGGCTATGTAACTGACGTAATATTTTGGGACATTATTCTGGAGTAAAGTCCTATAATTTCATTATTTAGGCTTGTTTAGAAATAGTTATTCTAAAAAGGAAAGAAACAGTGAATAGCTCTTTTCTAAAAATATAAAATGATATAGAAACTTTCTTTTGAGCTTTAATCATTCTCCTACAAACAGTGAATAGCTCTTTTCTAAAAATATAAAATGATATAGAAACTTACAGTTGAGCCTTAATCATTCTCCTACTCCTAGATCTGAATAGAACCCTTGTTTCCCCTAGTGAAAGTTATTTTTGAAAGAATACCCTTGTGTTTTCTTCTTATTTGAAGGCTAACTGACAAAATGAAACAACATATTTTTTTTTATTGTTCTTTAGATGAAGATTTACAGAACCAACCAGTTTCTCATTAAACAACTAATACACATATTGTTTTGTAACACTGGTTACCAATCCCATGACATGTCAGCAGTCTCCCCTTCTAGGCCCTGGGTTCACCGTTACCAGCTTTCCTGTCCCCTCTTGCCTTCTTGTCCTTGCCCCTTGGCTGGTGTGCAGATTTAGTCGCATTTTGTTTTATGGGCCTGTCTAATCTTTGGCTGAAGGGTAAACCTCAGGAGTGACTTCATTACTGAGCTTATAATGGTGTCTGGGGGCCATACTCTCAGCATTTCTCCAGTCTCTGTCAGACCAGTAAGTCTGGTTTTTTGTGTGTGCGTGAATTAAAATTTTGTTCTATGTTTTTCTCCAGCTTTGTCAGGCACCCTCTATTGTGATCCCTGTCAGAGCAGTAAGTGGTGGTAGCCAGGCACCATCTAGTTGTACTGGACTCAGTCTGGTGGAGACCGTGGTACTTCTGGTCCATTAATCTTTCCCTTGTGTCTTTGGTTTTCTTCTTTCTCCCTTTTCCAGAAGAGGTGAGAATAGTGGAGTATCTTAGATGGCAGCTCACAAGCTTTTAAGACCCCAGATGCTACTCACCAAAGTAGAATACAGAACATTTTCTTTATAAACTATGTTATGACAATTGAGCTAGATGTTCCCCAAGACCATGGTTCCCACAGCCCTGAGCCCAGTAATCTGGTCCCTCAGGGGGTTTGGATGTGTCTATGGAGCTTCCATGACCTTGCCTTAAAACAACCTGATATTTTGATGAAGTGTAAGAATAACGTATAGCTTTTATTACCATCATCACTAACAGCCTTTAAAGGGAACTAGATACGATACGATAGTTCTTGGCAGATGATTGTCTATTGATGAATCTGATAAAATAGGAATCATCTATTATTTTGAAAAATATTATCCATGAGGCATGGTTTTAAGGGCTGGCAGTACAGCAGTGACTAAATCAGGCAAGGTCCTTGTACTCATTAAACTCAAAAATCTTGGGAGGTAGGAAATGTTAATAAACAAACAACAACAGCAAAAATGAATAAGGCGATTACAGATCACAGTAAGTGCTGTGCAGACAATAAAACAGGTATCCAAGAAAAATCTTTAAAATAACCTTTATAGTGTTATATACCCACCAAAATAACACATGACAAATGTGACAACTGAGGCCCTAAGGTCACCCAGTTATCAATCAGTGGTGGTGGTAGAAGAGGTGCTTCTCCTGCCTTCTAGCATATGGTGACGCTGCTGGTCTTTAGACTTACGGTGGGGGAAAAAAAGATTGGTTTTAGGTATAAGGTGAACATTTAGGAATGATTTATCACTTCAAGTTACAAAGTTTAAACCTGGCGCTGGTTGGTGGGAATATAAAGTCATATAAAATAGTTATGGGCCAGAACAGAGTAGGTTTGGTCAGTACTTAAAACAGAGGCTCTAATCAGTAAACAGTGAGCTCTGAGGCTTAATGTTGGCGCAAATATCTTCCCCTCAACTCTAAAGCTTGGCCACTGGGGAAGAAAGGAACCCTAACAACCTTGTTCTCTACCCCTCTCAGAATTCACTAACAGCATTCTCTCACTTTTCTCCCATCTGATGACCTCAAGGCTTCAGGGAAATGAAAAGTACTTATTCACCAGAAAGACTGGAGAACAAAAAAGGTACATTGTCCAAAGCACCACTTTCACAGCTACGTATAGTAACTTCTAGAGCAAAACTATGAACTAAAGGGAGTCACCAAACATTTAGCAAGTTTGAAAATTTACTTCCAGTCAAGCATTCATTCAACATTTTTTGTGCACTTACCATAAGGCAGACACTGTGCTAGACATTGAGATTTCTAATACAAAGAATAGTCCCTGCAATAAAGGAGCTCAGATAATTGTGATCATGTGACCAGTGCTGTAACTAAAATGAGAGCAGACTGCTGGGAGAGCATACAGAAGGGGCCAGGTGCCGAAGCTGAATAGGACTTGGGGGAAGTATGGGGCAGTGGGTTAGGGAAGACTTCTGGAAAGGGTTCTCAAGCTGAGCCCTGAAGGGTGGGAAGAAGCTATCGAGACTAAGAAGTTATGAGTACAAACTATGCTGATAGCACAAATTTGGACTGTTGGTAGACTGCATATGTTCTATTTCAAAATGATGTCAATGCCTAATTGAAACAAACAAAAGTCCTTGATGACTTTCATTTCTGAAGCTGCATTTTTTTCTGTTAACTGAACAGATGTGTGGAAAGTTGGCAAGGTCCACAAAGAGAGAACAAGTTAGAGTGTGCTTAAGCGAAGGCTGTGGCATCACAAAACCTGTGTTTGAATCTCAATTCTGACATTGACTAGCTGTAAAATTATCATGTGCAAGTTTTTTGGCTTCTCTAACCCTCAGTTCCCACATCTGTAAAATGAGAATAATACTTTATAAGAACTGTTGTGAGGATTTAACGAGATAATATATGTAAAGTCTCAGAACGGTTCCTGGCAATGTGAAATTCTAAATAGAGGCAGTTAAAACTAACAAAAAACAAAAGATGCTGCAGCCATTATGAATCAAAGTAATAAGTTAACTGGAAATACCATCTTGGCTTAATATTTCTGAACAATTTAACAGAAAGATCAGTTTGAACGGGTAGGAAATAAGAAATGTAGTTCCTGTACATAGGGTTAAGGGTACAATTACAGTTTTTGTTTTTTAAAATTGTGATTTTGGTGAAACTTTACAGTGGAAGTCAGTTTCTCATTACACAGTTAATACACAAATTGTTTTGTGACATTGGTTGCCAATCCGGCAATGTGTCAACACTCTTGCCTTCTTTACTCCAGGTTCCGTGTTTCCATTCATCCAGTTTTCCTGTCCCTTCCTGCCTTCTCGTCTTTGCTTTCGGGCTGGTGTGCCCATTAGTCTCGTATACATGATTGAACTATGAAGCATTTCCCTCACATGTGTTATTGTTGGCCCTATAGACCTGTCTAATATTTGGCTAAGGGTAAACCTCAGGAGTGACTTCAATACTGAGTTAAAAGGGTGTCCAGGGGTCATACTCTCAGGGTTTCTCCAGTCTGTGTCAGACCAGCAAGACTGGTCTTTTTGTGTGTGTGTGTGTGTGAATTTTAATTTTGTTCTACATGTTTCTCCTGCTCTGTCCAGGATTCTCTATTGTGATCTCTGCCAGAGTAGCTGGTGCTGGTAACCGAGCACCACCTAGTTGCTCTGGACTTAGTCTGGTGGAGGTTTGTGGTAGCTGTGGTCCATTAGTCTTTTGGACTAATCTTTCCCTTATGTTTTGGTCTTCTTCATTCTCCATTGCTCCTGCTGGGATGGGACCAGTAGATGTATCTTAGATGGCCGCTTGAAGGCTACTCACCACAGTCAGATGTAGAACATTTTCTTTACAGCCTATGTTATGCTAACTGAGCTAGATGTCCCCAGAGACAACGGTCCCCAACCCTCAGCCCAGGAGCTCAGGTCTCTCAGGGCATTTGGATGTGTATATAAAGCTTCTGGAAACCCTGGTGGTGTAGCGGTTAAGTGCTACTGCTGCTAACCAAAGAGTTGGCAGTTCGAATCCGCCAGGTGCTCCTTGGAAACTCTATGGGGCAGTTCTATTCTGTCCTACAGGGTCGCTATGAGTCGGAATCGACTCGACGGCACTGGGTTTGGTTTTTGGTTTTATAAAGCTTCTATGACTTTGCCCTGGTCAAGTTGTGCTGACCTCCTCAGTACTGTATACTGTTTTATCCTTCATCAAAATTACTACTTATCTACTATCTAGTTCTATTGTATAAAGGGTCACTATGAGTTGGAACTGACTCAACGGTGCCTAATAACAACAACTATCTAGTTAATGCTTTCCCTCCCCACCTCACAATTACAGTGTTAATCATACTCTTTCTTCTATTTAAGACATTTATCATTTTTTATTTCCCCTAAAAGATTACAAAATCCTTGAGGGGAGAGACTATGTTTCTTTCACCTTTGGACTTTTGATACACCCAGCACAGGGCCTTGAAGCAAGGAAGTCCTTAAGAAAATACTTGACAAAAAAAAAAAAAAAAGGATTAGAATATTCAGATAAATGTTGTTGGGGCCAGTGGAGATAGCCAAAATAAATCTATTATCTTTGTAGCATAGTAATAGCTCTCAAAAATATATTCAGATCATAGAGTAGTTAGAATGTGATTTATTAAAAAAGTTAAACAGTCTTCTTAGGAGGTAACTTTGTGACTAGGGAGGCGAGAGTCTTGACATACACCTTCAATTTGAGCATACTAAGTCAAATGTAAGGTCTTGTGGTCTCCATGACCCATTTCTTTTTCAGCAGAAAAAATATTTTTCTCATTTCTTTCACAAATCTTCTCCCAACATTACTTTCCAGTAACACAACCATTTGATATGAGTAACAACTTTAACACAGGTTTAAATAGGGAGGGAAAAAAGTTAAAAGGGAGAGAAGTAAGTAAGCAGAATATTACCTGAAAACATAAACTGTTCCTTTGCAGGAAGTTTTCTGTGGTTGCCAGATTAAAGGAAATAACGGATACCATTTGCAAAACACAAAACTTAAGATAACTACACGAGGTATACATATTTAGTGGTTCAGAATTTAACAAACCAATTCGGTCAATAACCTTGGGATGTTCTTGCTTATTTTCAAAGTTTTTTTTTTTTTTTTTTGCTTCAACACAAGATGATCAGTCCTATCAAAAGAACATCTTTAGATTAAAATCTGGATATTATTAATAGCAAGATCAAGCAAAACGTGTAATAAGGCTTAATGCACATTAATAAAGAATTTCTTTATTCTTATAGGCTAATCCTAGGAAAGTACAAAGAGGACTCTACTATAACGCACTCTAAATGGAATCCAGAAAGTACCATAAAAATAATTTTGAAAAACTCTTATGGCTTTTCATGTCACAGGGGAATAGTAATTGGCAATTTAGAAAGTTCAGAAGACAGCTGTGCTGTCTTATTAGGCAGTATTTCTCCAAGTGTATCTGAAAGACCCATTAGTCCTTCAAAACGTTCTGTGAAAAAAGTTCCATAGTCACATAATACACTCTTTCTTGGGAAACAACTGCACGCAAGTATTCTCCTTCCCTCCATACCTCCTGTTTGAGGCTAATTCTTCCACCTATGTTTTGGACTCTATCACTTCCCTCCGTCTCAGATGCTTTATCATTCACTCCTTTTTTCTGGCACAGCCAGCCTCAATCCCTCATCCAGATCTTCTCATTTGTCCTGTCACAGGTTGAACTGTGTCCCCCAAGAAGATATGTCGAAGTTCTAATCCCCGGTATCTGTGAATGTGACCTTGTCTAGAAAGGGGGTCTTTGAAGATGTTATCAGTTAACGTGAGGTCACACTGGAATAGGGGAAGGCCTAATCTCTTTATTATTAGTGCTTTATTAATGGAGGACAAGAGACAGGACGAGAACTCCATAAAAAGACAGGCAGATACAGAGGGAAATGGTCATGTGAAGATGGAGGCAGAGATTGGAGTTAGGCTACCACAAGCCATGGAACATCTGAGGATACCAGAAGCTGAAAGAGATTAGGAAAAATCTTTCTCTGGAGACTTTGGATTGAGCACGGCCCTGCCAACATCCTGAATTCAGACTTTTAGCCTTTAGAACTGAGATAATAAATTTCTGTTGCTTTAAGCTACCCAGTTTGTGGTACTTTTTTACAGCAGTCCTAGTAAACTAATACAGACCCCCTCATTAGATCACACACCTTCTCTCCCTCCAGGTACCACTCTATTTCTATCCTCCCCTTACTGTCTCCATTTCTCTTACTCCTCAGCCTACTCCAATCTGGCTGCTGATTCCTTTCTTTCACCTCAACAGTTCACTCTAACGTCACTGATGATTTTCATACCACAAAATCCAGTATTTTCTGATCCTCATTCCCTTTGATAGTTTTCTACAATATCTGACAATACTGACCTTGGCCTCCTTTGGCTGCCATAATAACATAATCTTCTACTTTACCTTCAACTTCTATAGGCATTCCTCTGTCTTTGCAACTTTATCCTCTTCTACATAAGATGTAGGTCTGGAGTTCCTTAAAACTTGGTACTAGATTTCTCCTTTTCTCATTCAATGCAGTTTCAATTAATCACCCATAAGCATTTGAGTTAAAAATTTCTATCTTCTCCCCAGACTCCTCTTCTAAATGCCAGATATACATCTACATATCTCCAACTACCTATTAGGTATCTCCTTAGACCTAGGCATCTTAAACTTAACACCTCTAAAACCACACTCAAGATTTCCCCTCCATTCCTCTTCCAATATTCTTGCTCTCAGTAAACAGCAAAACCATCCATCCACTTAAACACACTGCTACCTTGGTACCTGTCTTAGTCATCTAGTGCTGCTATTAACAGAAATACCACAAGTGGATAACTTTAACAAAGAAATTTATTTTCTCACAGTCTAGTAGGCTAAAAGTCCAAATTCAGGGCGTCAGCTTCAGGAGGAGGCTTTATCTCTGTGTTGGCGCTGGGGGAAGGTTCTTGTCATCAATCTTCTTGTGCTCTAGGAGCTTCTCTGCACAGGAACCTTGGGTCTGCTTCTGGTGCTGCTCTTTTGATGGTATGAGGTCCCCATGGAAACCCTGGTGGCGTAGTGGTTAAGTGCTACAGCTGCTAACCAAAAGTTTCAGATCCACCAGGCACTGCTTGGAAACTCTATGGGGCAGTTCTACTCTTTCGTATAGGGTCACTATGAGTTGGAACTGATTCGACAGCAAGGGGTTTGGGTTTTTGGTTTTGAGGTCCCCATGTCTCTCCGCTCACTTCTCTCTTTTATATCTCAAAAGAGACTGGCTTAAGACACTATTTAAGCTTGTATATCTCATCGATATAACTGCCACTAATCCATCTCATTACACCGTAGTGATAGGATTTACAACACATATGGAAATCACATCAAATGACAAAATGGTAGACATACAATATTGGGAATCATGATGTAGCCAAGTTTACAGATATTTTGGGGGGATACAATGCAATCTATGACAGTATCATCCTTGATCTCTGTCTTGTACTCACTTCCTAAATATTTAAAAATTCATCCACTTGCTATCTAGTTTGTCTCTCCTTCTCTGAATCTCTTTGTGTTTCAGTGCTGCATTCTGGGGGAATTTCTAAGTACTTACATCTAGTTCATAAATTCTTTATTGTGTGCAGTCTAGAGTTTATCCTGTCTATTGAACTCATTATTTTAATGATTACTTTTCATTCAAGATTTCAGTGGTTCTTTTAAATATCCATTTGTTCTTGTTTCATTTCTGCCTGTTTTTGTTTCATATTTTCTTGCTTGTCTTAAATGGAAGTTATTCATTTATACATGAGTATACCAAACATATTTAAACTTTAAAATAGTTGAGACTTTCATAGAATTAATGTCATCTGTGAATTTACATTTTAATTTTTTATTTTGTTGGTTGTTTTCCTTAGCATTTTTTCATATTATGGAATATTGGTTTGCAGACTCATTTTCATTTCAAGTGAGAGTTTTTGTTTTCTCTCTCTCTCTCTCATATTCTCTCTCCTCTCTTCTTAACACCCTCTATACTTATCCTCTCCTTCAAAAGTTTTGAGATTACTTGTCCTCTAGTTCTACTGTTCACACTGGGAATATCACAGATCCAGTCCTTGGGTGGTTGTTACCGTGTTTCTTGTTTCTGTGCCTCCTTTGCTGGGGTTTGCAGCTAATCACAAGACATAACTTCAGATAATAGTTGAGAAGTTATTTTTCTTACTCCAGCTTCCTTTGTCACTTTGAGGGGGTCCCAACCTTGCCTCAGCTTTAAGCAATCAACCTGGCTTTGCCCTCATCTCCAGTGGTGTACTTTTAGTTTCTATTACCCAAAAGGAGTCAAATTCTCTGCCATCTTATTGTTCTATGACTCAGAGTCAAACAGATACATGGTTTTATCTCTACTCAAGATTTAACATTTTTAATGTTGTTTTTTTTTTTTCCAGCTTGGCAACATCTTTTTGGTTTTCTGTTCCTACATTTCATCTCTCATTGGTATTGTCTGGTGCAAAGGTGGTTCAATAAAGTGAACCTATGGAATCACCTTGACTGGAAGTCACCAATCCATTTTCCACACTATAGCCAGAAACTATGCTTTCAAAACGCAAATATGATTGTGTCGATTTTCTGCTTCCCATCACTCTTAGGATAAGGACACAAATTCTTAATGTCTACATGGTCTAGGCTCTTTCAGCCTCTGTGCTCTCCTTAGTACTCTCTGTTCCAATCACTCTGGTATTCTTTCAATCTCTTATACTTAAGACTGAAGGAGAGTTGATGCCTTTGAATCATAGTGTTGGAGAAGAATATTGAATATACTGTGGACTGCCAGAAGAACAAACAGGTCCGTCCTGGAAGAAGTACAGCCAAAATGCTCCTTAGAAGCAAGGATGGAGAAACTTAGTCTCGCATACGTTGGACATGTTATCAGGAGAAACCAGTCCCCGGAGAAAGACATCACACTTGGTAAAGTTGTAGACAGGGTCGCTATAAGTAAGAACTGACTCGACTGCACCTAACAATAAGAACAACACACTTGCTATGTTCCTCTTCACTACAGGGCATATGTTATTCCCTCTGCCTAAAATAATCTTTCCATCCTTCTTTATTTAGTTAACTCCTACTCATCTCTCTGATCTCAACTCAATTGCCATTTTCTTCAAGGACAGCTTGCCTAACCGACTTGTCAAGGTCAAGTTGTTGATTTTTTTCTCAAATGCCTTCATAGCACTATGTACCTTTTTTCTTTTTTTTGATAGCACTTATCATAATTCATAGTCACATATTTATACGTGTAATTTTGTATGCATTTCAGAGATTATTATTATACTAACATCAGACCATAAGCTCCTTGAGTTCAACAGTCATATATCCATTTTGGCTTACCATTGTATCCCCAACCTCCTGGATGGCTGAAGAAAATTCAAACTCTTCAATATGGTATTTAAGGTACTCCAAACCACGGCCACAACAAATATTTTAAACCTCATTTTCCACTACTACGAACTAAACTATGCCCCAGCTAAACTAGTTTACTATGTTTAAGTACATCTTTATTTTCTGCCTCCAAAAACTCATGGCTGAAACCACTCCCTCTACTTAGAACACCCTCCCCACTAACTCTGCCCAGTGAAGCTCATTTCAAATGCCACCTCCTTCATGATGCCTTTCCTAATCTCATCTGTACCTCTGTTATAGTGTTAGTATGTTCCCTCTCTTATTTGGGTGTTTTATCACCTCTTCTAGGTTATAAGTTTCTGAGGCATATTATAAGTTTCTAATATAGAAGAGTGTATTAGAGACCACACAGTCATCTCTAGAAACATGTAACAGTCAATATTCATTGAGCTGGATTTGAACACAGAAAATTAAACTTACTTTTCTTAGTTTGCAGAAGATACCTATTTTATTAGAAAGTGGCTATGCTGTATTTACACCCCATTAAACTAAGTCTTCATAAAGTAAAACAAAACCTTATCGGTTTTACATTATACAAAACAAAGGTTTGGTTGTTTTCTGTTTGCTGCATTGAAATATAAATAAGAACACAAGCAGAGCACAAAGGTTTCTCAAGTGGCACAAGGGAATGCAAATAAAGCTCTGTCAGTATTTATGTATTCCTTCTGCCATCAGATCTTTGAATATCCTAATTTCCAAATGGGGCAGCAACACGGAGAGCTTAAACTCTTAGGGTTTTTTTTTTTGTGTGTGGGGGAAGAGTGGGAATGGAGCAATAAGGAGAAGGTGGAGGTATTCCCCACTGAAGCTGGAAATGTACAGCTTCATGACTACAATGGCAGTCTCATTCTGAGACCATGCCACATGCCAAGGAAAATCTGGACAGGGGTTTCCTTGAGTTGGCAGGTTCAAGGACCTAGGTTAGCAAGTTAAAGGAGAGAGGAAAACCACAGAGATAAGTAATCTCAGGGTGTAAGGCTCAAAGGGCAGAGAACAGAAGTTGCAAAAGATATAAAGAAAGAAGCCTCAGGGCAGACTGGAAAAGCAGCAGACCAGAGAAATAATGGAAAAGATTCCCATCTGTGATCACAATACGTTTTTAACGCTGTTAAAAAGAACTCTTACACACTTGAAACAATCATCAGAGAATTCCATGTAATCCTCAAATGCTTAAGTCATCATTGCAATTATATTTAAAAAAAAAAATGGGCAGAAGTGCTAATTTCACTAGTATGTACAGCTAAACTAGTGAAAAACACAGGTACATCTAAACAAAATTAATGCAAGTTGCTTAATTTTTCCCATACTTGGGAAAAACATTCTCAAGTTCTAAAGCATGTCAGACCACAGAAAGGGTAAATTCTTTTCTTTGCATTTTTACCGACTCTAAAAATAAACCTTTATTATTTTCCAGATTATTAAAAAAAAAAAAAGCTCATTATTTAAAAAAAACTCTAACGTTACACAAACACGTAATACAGAAAGTCAATGTTCTGTATAAGTCTGCCCTTTAGAGGTAACTAGCTTTAACGCTGGGTAATAGCCACTTTTTGATTACTTGAGGCACAGTAATAGCAGAGCTGCTCTGACCAAGTTTATGTGGATTATTTCAATTTCTCTTTTTGCCTGTAACCTTCCTACTCCACTGCTAGGGAAAAAGAAAAGGAGAAAGAAAATTCAAAATACATGCTGATTCTCCAAAGCAGGCAACCCACAAAGGAGATTAACCTGGGGCAGGGGTGGGGGGGGGAATCAAAAGGCCAAATTGTGACAAAGTGGCAAAAACAAATATACTAATTTTCAAAAAAATGGAGTAAAAGTAGGAAAAAATACTAATATTTCCTTTTTATTGTCCTCAATAGTCAAAAAGGGATAGCATTTTTTTTTTCTTTCAAAGAAGATTGAAGCAGACTCTGTAATTATCTATGCTTTTTAGCTTTTAAAATAGTATACCGCACATCTTGTACCATCTTATAGTGCCAGGTTAAGGAAATGCTAAAAAAACACACACACAATGATGGGGGTATATAAAAGGACACAGGAACCAACTAAAAGAGCTTCCAATGTCCAAAGCTGGAACATTTTGAGCAACGAAATATATATTGAATTGGATTATAACTCAAAGTAGAAAATAAATATCCATGAATCCATACTGAAATAAATAAATATGTAAATGAGGAAAACAGACAAATTTTCCGTGCAGAATAATTCCAAATAATTTATGTAGATAATCTGCCCTCAAGGAGGTGGAGTATAACTCCCTACTCTTTAAGTGTGGACTGTGCATAGTTACTTCCTTCCAAAAAGTACAGTATAGAAAGGGAGGGGCAAAGAAACTTCATAGTGGAGAAACCTGACAGAAATTACCTCAGCCAAGTGATCAAACGTAACATCAACAATGATAAGTCATGTTGATGGTATGTACTCTTAACGCAAGGTGATGAGAATGGCACCTTACCTTTTTGACTTTCATCCCAAAAACCTATAACCTCAGTCTAATCATGAGAAAAATATCAGACAAATCCCAATTTAGGGTCGTTCTACAAAATACCTGACTACTACTCCTCAGAAATGTCAAGGGCATCAGAACTAATGAAAATAAGAAACTGTCACAGCCAAAAGGCACCTAATGAGACGTGTTGACTAAATGTAATGTGGTACTTTGCACTGCATCCTTAACAGGGTGAAAAAAAAATCAGTAGGTACAAACTAAGAAAATCTGAATTTTAGTTAATAATAATGTATCTGTATTAGTTTATTGTGACAAATGTACCATACTAATACTATTGTTGTTGTTAAGTGCTGCTGAGTCAGTTCCGACTTACGTACGACAGAACAAAACTCTGCTCAGTCCTGCATCATCCTCACAGATGTCATTATATTTAAGCCCACTGTTGCAGCCACTGTGTCAATCCATCTCATTGAGGATCTTCCTCTTTTCTGTTGATCCTCTACTTTACCAAGCATGATGTCCTCCAAGAACTGATCCTTTCTGATAACATTTCCAAAACACGTGAGGTGAGGTCTCGTCATCCTCGCTTCTCTAAGGAGCATTCTGGCTGTACTTCTTCTACACAGACCTGTTCATTCTTCTGGCAGTCCATGGTATATTCAATATTCTTCACCAACACCATAATTCAGAAGGATCAATTCTTCTTCAGTCTTCCTTATTCACTGTCCAGCTTTCTCATGCATATGAGGCAATTAAAAACACCATGTCTTGGGCCAGGCGTGCCTTAGTCCTCAATGTGACATCTTTGTTCTTAAAACTTCAAAGAGGTCTTTTGCAGCAGATTTGCCCAATGCAATACGTCATTTGACTTTTTGACTGTTGCTTCCACGGGCATTGATTGTGGATCCAAATAAAATGAAATTTTTGATGTCAATATTTTCTCTGCTTATCATGATGTTACTTATTGGTCCAGTTGTGAGGATTTTTGTTTTATGTTGGAGTATAATCCCTACTGGAGGCTGTACCCTTTGATCTTCATCAGTGTTTCTAGTCCTCCTCACTTTCAGCAAGCAAGGTTGTGTTATCGCCAAACTGTTGGTTGTTAATGCGTCTTCCTCCAATCCTGATGCCCTGTTCTTCTGCATACAGTTCAGCTTCTCAGATTATTTGCTTGCATATAGACTGAATAAGTATAGTGAAAGGATATAACTCTCACACTCATCTTTTATGGAAACTCCCTATACTATATTTGCAAATTTTCTGCAAATCTAAAACTATTCTAAAATATTTATAAAAAGAAAAAAAAACTTTTAAAAAATATCATTCTCCTGGATGGGGACAGTAAGTATTAGAAAAAGTTTATTCTTTCCAAATTAATACAAAAAATGTAATACCAATAAAAAAGGATATTATTTAAAGGGGACATAAGAAAATGCTACATTCCTGAGTTGCACAAATAAATGGCCACCCTCTTTTTTTCTATTTTCTATAACTCATTCTAACCTTCAGTTAGAATTGACTCAGCAGCAACAGGTAAAGTACGGTATCCCCTGACAAGCTTAAGCTTCCCAAAAGGCTGTGTAGCTGATTTCTTCATTACCAAAATATATTCTTAAAAAAGCATTTTCTGTAACATTTTGAGATCTAAGGTGGATCTCAAGTTAGGGTGGCAGTACAGTAAAGTATGGATAAGAGCTTGGCTATGAAATGGACTGTCTGCTTTGAATACTGGCCCTACCACTTATTAGCAACTGTGATAACCTAATTTAATCTTTCTCTGTCTCAGTTTCCTTAGTGTAAAGTAGAAATAGTAATAATATCTACCTCATAAGGAGCTTGATGGCATAATGGTTAAGCGCTAGGCTGCTAACTGAAAGGTCAGTGGTTTGAACCCACCAGCAGCTCCACAAGAGAAGAGACCTGGTGATCTGCTTCTACAAAGATTACAACCTAGGAAACCCTATGGGGTACATCTACTCAGTCCTATAGGGTCGCTATGAGTCGGAATCAACTTGACATCACGTAACAACAACCCACCTCATGGAGTAGTGTGGATTACATGAGGGAATGTAATATTACATAATGGTAATTCTCAACACATAGTAAGAATTCAAAGTATGTTAGCTCCTCCCTGTTGTGGTACTGAATTCTTTGGTTCTCATCTCCATGGACAATGTTAAGACCATAAACAAGTTAAAACCATGAATAGAACCTATGGTTAAAGACACTATCACGTGTGTGTGTGCATGCGTGTATGTGATGTGTCATGTTTAGACGGGCAGGAGGATGTGGCTAATGACCACAGCCTGGCATTCTTGCACAAGTGACTCAGGTAAGCCAGGATTCAATGAGAAATCAAAGACTGAAGGACCAAATGTTATGATGTCTATATGTCATTTTCCCTCTTTGATCATATGCAGAGTGATAACCAGGTAATGGACACTGAAATGGAACTTCTAAAACAAAATATTGCAAAGTAATTAAGAATTTGTATACTTGCATGTTTTCACAACCATAGAACTGCTGTGGCCTGGGATTTCCACTTTCAAGTTTTTATTTCGTAAAAAACTGACATTATTAAAATACTGTATGTGCATTTTACAGGGTTATTTTGGCCCGTTTGAACAAATGTTGTTTCTAGTCACCCTCCACGCTTACACCTAGTAAGATGGCCTAACAGATGAGAAATTTTTTTAAAAGGTTGTCCTGTCATCCATTACATGTGTAGATCTTTTTCTAGGGAGGGAGCTCTATGATAATTGAAAAACGTCAATTTAGACTCATTCTGTAACTTTATTATTTTTTTTTTTTCTGTAACTTTATACATACAAGTAATTTCTAGGCATTTATGGTTAGAAACTGCTTGTATGTATAAAGTTATAGAATGAATCTAAATTGAAGTTTTCCAATTACAAAAAGACAAAGACTGAGTGAGGATAAAAAAAAACGTTCTTCTGATTAAATTAAATGACATCAGGTTGAGTTTGCAAGTTCCTTTTTTCACATTAAAGAAATGGTGCTCACTGTAATTATTTAACAAAGATCAAAGACAATTCTGATACTTGAAACCGCCTAGTAGACTGTCTCTTCAAATCGTAGCATGCTTATTACATAACAGGAATATTGGGGATACATGTTTTTTTTTTTTTTGGTTTGGTTTATGCTTTCTTATTAGACTTAAAAACTGTAATAAAACTAATACTATAAATTTTTTAAAGAAGGTCTAACAGTGCTGTGGATTATTGTGGACCTGAAGTGGAAGATCAGCTTATCCATTTTCCAAAGGAGTCAGAGGGCATCATTCCTGCTACCAGGCCCTCTGACCAACTTCATGGCATTAGTGATATTTTCCTTTTGCCTCCTTTTCTCATTTTAACTTTATTTTACTTAAAATTTTTTTTTCTGCATTTTATACATTATTGTAACCATCATATTTTATGAAACAAGGTGGGACAGAAATAATAAATAAAGAATACCCACTTGCAGGGGGGTGAATACTCTACAGAACTATAGACCATTTCTAATATTACCTGGAAAAAAAAATGTCTAAATGAATCACTGCAATAAAACCTAAGATCTAAACTGATCTTAAAGCAACCGGTCTTAATTTTCTTTAGCTAGGAGGAAAAAACTGCCTTTACTAGTGAAATGTTTGAAAAGGAAACTATTTTAAAAGGAAAAATTTTGTTGTTTTCAAATAAATATGTTAACACAAGATCAATTATTAATTAAGAGTTACCATTGTAATAGCTTGGTAAGAGCAATTTACATAGCTTCAGTTAAAAAGTTTAAGTAAATTTACTACGCACTCTGGAAATAACTTGCCTTGCTGATTAAACAAATACACATATTTAAATTTTGGTTAAAGTGGGTATTATCTTTTCATAGGTAACCAACTTCTACTTACCACATTCCTGAGGAAGGTGTTTTAAAATACTGCCATAGAAGCAAGATACACACAATAACGATTCACAAAGACAATCTCACCACACCTCAAATAGTTATTACATAAACATTATCAGTGACACATCAATACAGGGAATCAACTTGACATTTAAGATTTTGCTAAAGCGATAACAGATACGGGAGCTTGACAACACTGTGTTCCTAAACAATGCTGTTCTGAGATACACGATCACCGGACTAATCCAACAGGGAAAATTTTGTTTCAAACACTATGCAAAGTGTACCTTTCTTTCCGGGACATTTGAAAATAAAGATATGAAGCCAAATTCACTATAGAAGCTTTGCTTGGCTTCATTCATTTTTCTACTTATTCCCTTATTACTTCACTGAAAACCCACCTATCTGACAGTTGATCATTCACTTCACTAGCAGGTGGTACATGTAAGAACAATTCTGAGTGGTGCAGACTATTCCAGCAGGCACACGACAAAACAGAGCTCTAACACACATTAAGCAGGAAGAGTGGGTGGAGCAGTACGTAGAATGGAAGGAAGCACCCAGTCAGCTTGATAAATTGTTTGACCTAGTGTAATGTGCCTTCTTTCAGTTATCATGTCATGAAAGAAGAACAGAAAGAAAACCAAGAGCCACTCTTCGTGGTCTTCAGTGAATTCTGGATTGGTGTCCATTAATGCCCATTTATTTTCCCAGGTCACTTATAGCATCCTTGACTAACCAGGTGTAACTATTTTAAAAATAAAAAAATCAAGACTAGGCCTACCTTTTTTTTCATGCTATAATCTTAGAGATTAGAGAACTCTTTATCAGTCCTTCCTGAACCCTAATGAAATAGAACTTAAATGCTGCTACTAGTTAGCTGCCTTAAGATTCACAGTCCAAGTTTATGATTTCCACTGATTTTCTTTCTTCAGACCTCAGGCCCATGAATCCACACTAACAGTAATTTGTCTGGATGACATTTCAGATTCCCAAGGGGAAAACATCCAATTTTATTGTTTTGACAGTCCATATAATTACATTCAGACTCAAGTTTTTCCCAGTTAACACTTCCTCCTTGGGCTACTTAACATGATATATACAAGGGCTGGAACTTGACAGGACAGCCTTGTTTTTTCACGTCTTGAAAGCTTTCCACCTTTCACAAGGTGCAGTCTTACCACTTTTCTATAGCTCGTTTCAGTGGGAAACATTTGACTTTTCCTTCTGACAGGTTTCCACCTTACACAGGTTCCGGATTTTGCAAGTTTTACTGCATATATTTATGTTAAGTTACCAGTTGCCATTGAGTTGATTTCAACTCAGGGCGACCCCACATGTTTCAGAGTAGAACTGCACTCCATGGGGTTTACAATGGCTGTGATCTTTCAGACGTAGATCGCCACACCTTTCTTCCGAGGCATCTTTGAGTGGATTCAAACTGCCAACTTTTCGGTTAGTAGCCAAATGCTTTACTGTTTGCATTACCCACGGCCTCTCTCTCTCTATACACATCCTTTTTTTTTTTTTAAAGTCATGCTCCAGGTAACTTAAGCCATCATAATACTAATATAACTCCTTGATAATTGTTGGTTATGGAAACACCACAAGCTTCTATTCTGAAAATGGGAGACATGTATCACTCTTAGGACCAAGTTCCAGTTCCCTAAAATGAGTTTCATATATTTAGTTAAAAAAATAGATTTCCAATCTAAGAATCACTAAGTGAACTACGTAACTTCTAAAACTTGCATACTTTTGTAAAACACCATGGATGCACTTGAGAAATTGTTCTTCTATAATAATGGTTATCTAAATGTGATCCTCAGACCAGCAGCATCAGCATTACCTGGGAACTCTGTAGACCTGCCAATCATCAGCTCCACCCCAGGCCTTCTGAATCAGGAACTACGAGGGTGAGGCCAGCAATCCCTGTTTTAACAAGCCCTCCAGGTAATACTGATGTACATAAAAGTTTGAGAATCAATATTTATGGTATAGTAGAAACTATAGTGTTTAAGTTTATAATATTAAGGTTTATTTAAAGTTTGCTTATCTTTAAACATCTTTTTAAAAATAACTGTATTTTAAACAAAATGCAGTCATCTGTAAATAATTTGCAACTTTTTTTTCTAATGTATCATGAACATCTTTCTATGTCAGAACATGTCACTCATCTGCTGTATTCAGTTGGCTTCGGAATAGTTTGCAATTTTTGCTATTAACAAAGATATAATTAACATTTTAAAAATATCTCTGTACTTATGCAAATATTACTGCAGAACAGATTCCTATAAGTGGAACTCATAAATCACAGTATACTCCGAATAGATATACTGCCAAACTGACTCACTAAAAATTTGAACTAACTTACATTCTGATTTAGAGTATAGAGAGTACCTGGTTAATGTTTTCTAATGTTTATAATTAAGAATGACATAGTTTATACTACAAAACAAACACTGTATATACTAATACATTATAAACACAGTTCAGATACAACTTTCCTATGAGTGAATTTTTTGGATAAGCAATAAAACTTTTCAAACCCTTTGTGTGGAAAACTTTCTAAAAAAGTATAATTTTCTTGCCTTCTTAAACAGAATATAATGGATAGTTTAAGATTTTCTCTGCAATTATAAACTGTCCAAAAATATTACAATTTGCTTACCTTCTGAAATAGAATAAGCACAGTTTAAGATTTTCTTTATGATTTTGAATATCAAATATTGTACTCTACTTTCTTTAACATAATAATAGCTTTTGAAGCTACTGAGCTAAATGGATACAGAAGGCTGTATTTTTTTTAGCTTCTTATAACAGAACAAGGGGATACTGATTGGGTTAAAGTCAGAAAAGATGTGCATCAGGGTTGTATTCTTTCACCATACCTATTCAATCTGTATGCTGAGCAAATAATACCAGAAGCTGGACTATATGAAGAACGGGGCATCAGGATTGGAGGAAGATTCATTAACAACCTGCGTTATGCAGATGACAAACCCTTGCTTGCTGAAAGTGTAAGAGGACTTGAAGCACTTACTAATGAAGATCAAAGACCACAGCCTTCAGTATGGATTGCACCTCAACATAAAATAAAAATCCTCACAATTGGACCAATAAGCAACATCATGATAAACGGAGAAAAGACTGAAGTTGTCAAGGATTTCATTTTACTTGGATCCACAATCAACGGCCATGGAAGCAGCAGTCAAGAAATCAAAAGATGCATTGCATTGGGTAAATCTGCTGCAAAGGACCTCTTCATAGCGTTGAAGAGCAAAGATGTCACCCTGAAGACTAAGGTGCACCTGACCCAAGCCATGGTATTTTCAATTGCATCATATGCATGTGAAAGCTGGACAATGAATAAGGAAGACTGAAGAAGAACTGATGCCTTTGAGTTGTGGTGTTGGCGAAGAATATTGAATACACCATGGACTGCCAAAAGAATGAACAAATCTGTCTTAGAAGAGGTACAGCCAGAATGCTCCTTAAAGGCAAGGATGGCGAGACTGCGTCTTACATACTTTGGACATGTTGTCAGGAGGGATCAGTCCCTGGAGAAGGACATCATGCTTGGCAGAGTACAGGTCAGCGGAAAAGAGGAAGACCCTCAACGAGGTGAATTGACACAGTGGCTGCAACAATGAGCTCAAGCGTAACAATTATAAAGATGGCTCAGGACCGGGCAGCATTTCATTCTGTTGTGCATAGGGTCGCTATGAGTTGGAATCGACTCAACGGTACCTAACATCAACGTTAGCTTTTCTCTCTCTCACCTGTTCAGCAGTCTCTTCTCCCTGTTGTAAGCCTGCCTGCCTCTAGCAGTCATCCCACCCCTCTTCCCCCATCCTATGCACACACACTCGAATTTGCTGCTCCTCTGAATGAAAGCTGTGGACTGGAGAACTGTGTATAAATAATGTAGAAAGGCCTGAGAAATTCTCTCATAATTGATGTACTTAGGCTTTGAAGCTAACTAGATCTGTTCTACCACTTATTCACTTATGACCTTGAACAAACTGAGACTGTCCCCTCCCTATATAAAATGGAGGTAATGTCAACCTCATAGAATTAATGAGTACTAAGTAAGAAAATGAATGCAAAGAGACTAGTTCATAGTGACACTCAGTAGCTGGTTACTACTATTATTACGTTGATCATCACTATTACTACCAACATTACTATCACCAGGGGTTTTGTAGTATTGATTTTGACTCTTCATAGGCCATTCTTTGTTGCTTTTGATTTCTTGGCTATTCTTCATATGGCTCAGGTTGCTGGAAGACTACGCTCCACAAATATAGTGTTATGTCTATTTTTATTTATTTTCTTTTTGGTTGGAAAATTGGTATTGTGATACACATTTAAATTTTTTAGCTTTTTGTTGCTGAAATACAGCTATTCTTTTAAATGATAATTCTTCCAAAAATAGATTTAAAAGATAAAGACAAATTTTTATGACAGATGAACAACTAACAACATCAAAGGTTTAACTGGGTAGAAATGTACTGAGAAAAATCTATTTTTAAAAGCCATGCATACTAAATGCTCAA
The DNA here is from genome assembly GCF_024166365.1 of Elephas maximus indicus. Classification (NCBI taxonomy): domain Eukaryota; kingdom Metazoa; phylum Chordata; class Mammalia; order Proboscidea; family Elephantidae; genus Elephas; species Elephas maximus. The sequence goes on along the minus strand of NC_064828.1, from coordinate 47,511,637 downwards.
TAGTGGAAAACAGTTTTTATATCTGTTCTCAAATTTTCCATAATGAACAGTTTTACTTTGATAGTCAGGGGAAAAAAACCCTCAAAATAAATGTAAAAAAATATTAAAGGGCTAAGTACCTTGATGGATGTATACTTTGTGAAAGGCAATTACTTTGAACTGGGTATAAACTTAGGAAATAATCATGATTTCATTTTTCCAGCAAACAACTGTATATATCCTACATCTAAAAAACTAGTATCTGTACCAATCCAAGCGTTCATTTTTTTCAGTGTGATTCACCACCAAGTGCCTTGAAAGATGATATAAACCTGGTAAAGACAAATGTGGTGTACATTATGTGGTGTACAGAAACTGATAACTAAAAGTACTCACAAATTCACTGAAGCAACTAAGTTCTCAAGTATTTAATAAGTTTACAACTCTTAAGCTTGGACTGAATGGATCCCATAAGCAAATTACTACTAAGTGAAACAATCAGGAAGTATCACTCTTACACTAATGCAACAGTGCTCAGATCACATGAAAACACTTTCTATTAAAGCTTGTTTTGTAAATCTTAAAATTTTAGAGACAAACAAATGATATAGAAACAGCACAATATACTAGCTATCTCTCAAATTTACTTTTATTCAAGCACACCTTGGGAGAAAACCAGATGTACAGTCTATGTGTCCTTTTGCCCACTATCAATCAAAACATACATGGAACCAAAATATGATGGAAAATGGCATGCTAATAATTAAAACTAGATTAAATTTAAACTCTGAAATGGCCAAATTAAGAGCAGCCCTAGCCCAGATGAGTTGTACCTATGAGTAGCTGACTAGAGGGCAATTCTCCAAAGTAAAACAATAACCAAGTTACACAAAACTATCAACTGTACTCCCCAGACAGCTTTAACTCAAATACGCAGGCTACAGCCCAGAGAAAAACACACTGTTAGGATAGGGTTCAAAGTTTATGATACTAAGTCACATGTACCAAAAGTACACCCTGAATATTTGATAAATTTTATAATACTTATTCTTCACAACTCAAAAGAAAGAGGTATTTCACTTTGGAAAAAAAAAAAAACAGCAGTATCGGTTAAGGGCACTGGCTCTGAAGTTACACTCCTTGGGCCTGTGTCCTAGCTCTGTTCCTTACTGGCTATGAGACTTAAGGCAGGTTTGTAAACTTCTCTGGACCTCAATTTCTTCACTGACAAAATGATAATAATGTCTTTTTTCAGAATTAAATAATTTAGGTAAAATGCAGTAGCACGTAGACCAAAACCTGACAAAACCACTGCCGTTGATTCTGACTCATAGCAACCCTATACTACAGAGTAGAACCACCCTGTAGGGTTTTCAAGGCTGTAAAACTTTATGGGAGCAGACTGCCACATCTTCCTCCTATGGAGTGGCTGGCGGGTACAAACCTCCAACCTATCAGTTAGCCACCAAGTACTTAATCACTATGCCACCAGCATGTATACAGGAACTGTTTAATGAATGGCAATGATCATGATGATAAATGTATTTAAAAGCTATGATTTGTTTTTCAGTTTTATCTGGCCCACTTTTTAGGTACAACAGAAAACAGTAATAATTTCTCTTTTTTAAACAAAGATATTTAAATCAGATAATTATGAAGTCACTCAAAGGTGAATCACTTTGTCATTACATATTTATACCAAATCAGCTGGGAATTCCAGAGAAAAGGCTATTTCTATTTTAACATTTGTATTTCCAGCATCAAATTCAGGGTTTTGTACGTAATTAATGCTCATTAAAGTTTAAACAGTTTAGCAAAAGAATATATTAGATAGACTTTTGTGGGTCAACTGAAAACCCAACTATCTTTATTTGCTATTTGCAGGACAAAATGAATTTAAGTCCCAAATATTAATTTAGGTATTTTGAGGACATGACCCATTTGTAAACTGGAGCCTAGTATAGGAGGCAACTTGATTAGGTGTAAACAACATTAGTTTTGAAATGAGTATAAATTAACCCAACCGTGGGTAAATCAGATACATTTTCTGGTTTAAAGTTTAATGCAGAAATAATTGGATTAATAATTACTTGTGTTAACTCCTAGTCCTAAAACACTGTAAGAGTCACCTTTTAAATTCCATTTGAAAGAAACAAATGTTAATCAGCTGATCAAAATTAAGAAAATTCTTAAAAATTACCTCCAATCACCTATCATTTCTAACCATTACTAATCAACAACGGCTCAGATGAAAGTAGATGGGGAAAAATGGCAAATTTTGGATTCTAGATTTTGATGCAGTAAAAAATTCAAACACCTCCTCAAAGCAGACACGGGGGCAGTAAGTTCCTCGAAAGTAATAGTAGCAGCATGATACCAAGTTTTGGGAACCAATGAACATGATATTCCACCTTTAAAGCCAGCCCTTATGAAATGGCCTTCAATCAGAGCAACAATTATACGTACAAGAATACTTAAAAGTTAAAGATGCATAATAAAAATTCCACTTCAATATTTATCTAACATTTACCATCATAAACATTGTATTTATTTATTAGTTTCCTTGCCACTTTATCATTACTGAAACATAATTTCAAGCACAGTTGGTGTCAAACCCCACAACATTTCAACAGTTTGGGTGACAAAATATGCCCAGGGTTATGTACACACAAAAACACTGACCATAGTTGGTTGTATGCTAGGTTCTTTGTGGTATTGAAACATTTACAAGAGGTTATGTAAATCAAAAGAAAGAAATAGCTTGGATGGCAGAAAAAAATGAGACCTCACTGCCAAGTAAACGCTACTGCCAAATGACCTTTAATGGCTAATATCCCCACCTCCATTTTCTCTCAGAGTAGTAAAAACCACTAAGTGATGGCGATCGAAACAAATTCTGCCGTGTTTCCAGCAAACTACTTTCTATTCAATCCCCCAAGCATGCTGTAAGAATGAAAGCATTCAGTGCTGATGTCTGGCCACAGTTCTTCTAAATTACATTATAAATTTTCGTTCTGCTGAAGCCATTTTAACCAATTCTCAGCTATCTACAGAAATAGGGAGCAGAGTTTTTAACAGCTGGCAAGATTAACTAAAATGATATATTTCTCCCCTATACATCCTTTACCAGAGGAGCTCATGAACAGTGAAAACCTGAAAGGCAAGCTGCAAAACGAACAAGGAACACAAGCATTAGGACTGACTCATGGATAGGTATGTGGGGAGGGAAGGAAAGATGAGAGAAAAAATGTAGGATAAGAAGCTTTCCACTTTATATCCTTTTGTGTTCTAGGTGAAAGGTTAATATATTTTCCCTGCCCCCTGAAGGCAATCCCACATAACCAAATATTAATGATGACTTGGGCGTTCATAAGAAAAACTCATCTTCTAAAAAATGCAAATTGTGAAAGTATGTGCAAAGTATGAGTCAGAGTGACTTTTAGAATTCCCACTGTGATCATTCTAGGAAAAAAAAATCTCAACAAAAGTATCTTTCCACACAAAATTCAGTGAAGGAAATACCTGATATTGAAAAAAAGAATCCAGTACTTGATACTGAAAAATACACAGTTTTGCACTGACATGCTGAAACTCATTTCTAGCTCCTGGACTGAACTTGAAGGTTACCACGATCATAACAAGCAAGACACCACCAACCTCAGTGTGGTAGTCATTAGAGATGTTCAAAAATACTAATTCTCCCTCTCCTTCCGGGTACCTGGTAGGATTGCCTTCCCTGTTCTGTTGAACTCAGCTGTGGCTATGTAAATTGTACTGGCCAATGAAATATAAGCAGAAGTGAGGCTATCATTTCTGAGCAGAAGCTTTACCAACCAACACTGTGTGCATTTCATCATTTTCCTTTTCCCTCTGTCACGGGCACTGGAACTATTTCAGAGAGTCAGTCTGGGTCCTGGAATGAGGATGATGATGACACAGATGACCCACAATGGGCACATAGCAAGAATAAGAAATGATTTACTGTTTTAAGTCACTAAAATTTTGGATTATTCCTGCAGCATAATCTAGACTATCCTGACAATATACTTAGTCTTTTATTTTCTGTATACTGTAGATAAACTTCTTATTTAGTTACCTTACAAAGAAGTTGGTCATTTACTTAGTGGCTTGAGTTCAGAGTCTAAGTATCAGTTTAAAAGGAATAAATACCTAAGAACTGGCTGAAAAATAAAATGAGGAAAGGTTATCAGTTATTTAAATCGGGAGACTAAACACATCCTAAAAAAGCTACCATGCTTTCGTTTCTACAAAGTTGAGATCATGGACAACTAAACGTACAAACAAGTTTTTTTCTTTTCTATTTATTGGACTATGTGCCAGGCACTGCAAGAAACGCTTTTCATTCATTCCTCCACATTTAATCTTCACATAAAGCACCAGGAGGTTCAGTAATTTAGCCTAGATCACATAGCTAATAAGTAAAGCAAGTTGCCAAGAGTAAAACTCAAGGAGCCTTTCAGAGTTAAGCTTGAAAAGTAGATGTGACAAGCGGCCACCTAAGATGCATCAATTGGTCTCAGCGCACCTGGATCAAAAGAGAATGAAGAACACCAAGGTCACAAGATAATTATGAGCCCAAGAGACAGAAAGGACCACATGAACTAGAGACTTACACCATCCTGAGACCAGAAGAACTAGATGGTGCCTGGCCACAACCAATGACTGCCCTGACAGGGAGGACAACAGAGAACCCGAGGGAGCAGGAGAATAGTGGGATGCAGACGTCAAATTCTCACAAAAAGACCAGACTTAATGGTCTGACTGAGACTAGAAGAATCCCAGCAGTCATGGTCCCCAAACTTTCTGTTGGCTCAGGATAGGAACCATTCCTAAAGACAACTCATCAGACATGGAATGGACTGGACAATGGGTTGAAGAGAGATGCTGATGAGGAGTGAGCTACTTGTATCAGGTGGACACTTGAAACTGTGTTGGTATCTCCTGTCTGGAGGGGAGATGGGAGGGTAAAGGGGGTTAGAAACTGGCAAAACGGTCACGAAAGGAGAGACTGGAAGGAGGGAGCGGGCTGACTCATTAGCGGGAACGTAAATGGGAGTATGTAGTAAGGTGTATATAAGTTTATATGTGAGAGGCTGACTTGATTTGTAAACTTTCACTTTACAATAAAAATTATTAAAAAAAAAAAAAAGAGTACGAAAAAACAGGTGATTATTTCCTCTTCTCCCAGTTCTCTTTTTCTTTTCAAGGTTGTTCCACATTACAGAAAATGGAGACTATGTGTGTATGCCCCAATACAAAAGTTGCTCTCACCAGTAAAACACCTGAGGAAGGCAAACACACCAAGAGGGAAGCTTCTAGAATACAGCTACAAATCATGGTACAAATCATGTCTCTCAGAGTGAGTTGGGGTAAACATTTCAGGAACAATGACTGGTGAATACTGCCTCTTAGAAGGTTATAGGCTCCTTGACCTCTGCCTGTCTTCTTTCTGGCTGGAGAATGTTGTTTTGATGCAAAAGCCCAGGGGTAGATGAAACCAGGAAAGCAAAGGCAAGTGCCACAGATACTAAACCTGAGGAGGGTGTTATGAATTGCATCCCCCCAAAATATGCATTGGAGTCCTAACCCCTATACCTTTGGATGTACTCTTGTTTGGAAATAGGGCTTTCTTGTTTATGTTAATGAGGCCATTATCAGTATAGGATGTGTCTTAAACCTAATCACTCCTGAGTTATAAAAAGAGCAGCTTAGACACAGAGGCAGTCACAAGCTGCAGAGATAAGACACTCTGGTGAGGGTCATCTACAAGCCAAAGAACCAAGACTTCCCAGGGCTGCCTACGATGAAGGAACTGACACTCAAGACCCTGAGTGGGACTTAGAGCCTCCAGAACTGTGAGAAAATAAATTTCTGTTCTTTAAAGCCAAAAAAAAAAAAAAGTAGATGTGATTTCTAATTGGTTATATAATCTAATAGGCTACCCATTCATTTTGTCATTTGCTAAGTATCTACTGAGCACTTTCCTACGCACAAAGCACATTTCTTTCTCAGCGTTGAGGATATAACAGTAAGCAGGTTCTCCAATCTTAGGGCATTTACATTCTAACAGAGGAGACTAATACAGTAAATGAAGAAATGTACAGAAATGTATAGCACTAAGTGCTATGAAGGAATTAAATCAGTTACGTATTGCTGTGTAATAAACCACTCCCACACTTACGTTTAAAATAACCATTTATTTTCTCATAAAACATGGGCCAGCAATTTGGGTTGGGCTCAGCTAAGTAGTTCTTCTGTTCCACATGGTATTGGCTGGGCTCCCTCATTTGCTCACAATCACTTGGCAGGTTGCCTGAGGGCTCTCTGGCCCAGATGACCTCACTCACATATCATGGGTCTCAGCTGAGATGGCTGGTTTCTTGTTCTTTTTCCGTGTGGTATCACATCTTCAAGGTCACTAATCTGGACTTGTTCACAAGGTTCGTATAGCATAAACTGAACAGCCTACTGAGTCCTCGCTTGGAAGTCCCACAACATTACTCTGCCACTTTCTATTAGTTGAAGCAATCATAAAGCAAGTCCAGATTCAAGAGGCTGGGGAACAGACTCCATTTCTTGATTAGAGGAATTGAAAATAACGATGATGAGGATCAGTGGCCGTCTTTAATCTACCACAGATGTAAATCAGGGTGATCTAATTGCGAATGTGGGCAGAAGGTGAATATGCAGAGTGGGGTTAATTTAGAAGAATAAGGGAAGAATCCTCTAAGGAGGTACCATTTGAGGTACTGTTAATGATCCAGTCATATGAAGAAGGAAGACCATTTAGAGGCAGGAAGGATGGCAAGTACAAAAATCTTGAGGCAGGAATAAATTTAGTATGTTTGAGGGACACAGAGTGTCTAAAATTCCATAAAAGACAAAGAAAAAAACAGGAGATAAGATTCAAAAGAGAGGTAAATACCAGATCATGAAAGGCATTATAATCCATGGTAAGGAACTTGAATTTTATTCTAAGTGTATTGCGAAGTCATTGAGACAAGAGTGAAAAAGCAAGGAGACCACTTATGAGGTTATTACAGTTTAGGTGAGAGATCATGTTAGTGAGATGGAAAGAAGTAATCAGATTTGGGAAATATTTGGGGGTACAGCAAATAAAACCTGCCAGTTAATTGGATGTGAGGCTAGCGAAAAAGAGTAATTGAGTCTAGGAATCCTTGGTTTTTGGCTTGAACATTTAGGTGGACGGTAGTGCCAATTACTGGCTTCCATTTAAAAAAAAATTGAATACAACTTTATTTCTCTCTCTCCTTATCTATGAAACATATTTCTTCAGAAGTCTTTGTAAGAGTCAAAATAACATGCGGTTGGAGGATGGCTGTTCATAAAAAGAAATCCAATCCACTATTTCTTCCAGCAGGTAGTGACAAAAGGACGTGAGTTCAAGTGCTACATAAAGGTTGACGCAAGTGCTATACAGGGGTTCATACCTAGGACTTTTTAATTTAATCATTTTTTTCTCCCAAATTACAACATATTCTGAAGAATTGAATGTTACTACCATATTTTTTATGCAAATAGCGTGCTCCTTCAGTTTGTTTGCCAACTGCGCCCTTCCCTTGTGAGATATTTTCATAAGCACCACTACGCCAATTTTTTTTACAGATTGCTGTAAAAAAAAAAAAATAGTGCAGCATGCGTACGAAAATACCTCACAGGAGGAGGGCATGACTGACAAACAAATGTAGAAAGACGATGTTATCTGCGTAAAAATACGGAAAATCATTTTGCACTACTATTTTATTCTTTCTATTTTAGAGAAATATTATTCTCCATTCTGACATTACAAGTAAAATTTAAAGAGTCATACACAAACACAAGAATCACTGTTAAAAGACAACAGGATTCACAATATACCATGTATTTCTTGTTTAAATAACATATCCACGAGCCTAATCTTGTCTCTAGTATTCCCACTCCTAGCCTAGAGCCATATGCCTGTACAGTTTAAAACACCATCTGCCATGGAATAGGTTCTCAATAAACAGTAGCTGAATCAACATTCAAACTGCCTCCCAAGATGCTGTAACTGTCCTTCTCAAAATGAAGGCTATATAATTAATGTGCCAGTCACTTAGAACCTTTCCCACTTCTTTAAAAACAAACAGAATGCTTTATTCTTCCGAAAATCTGAAACCAAAATAATATTTTTTTAAAGCAGGATACATTGCTTTCTTTATATTTGCAAAACATCTACAAGGTAAGGAAGAAGTCTTGTTTTGCCCAGATTTACAAAGAAATGAATTAGAAAGGACCAAGGCTAATCCCCTCTGAATCTAACTGTACTCTAAATTACATTGGCTATCATCTACACAAGATTAGATTGTATCTCTAAAAATGCAGATACTACAAATACAGTAACTTAAACCATAAAACTCTTAGAAGAAAACATAGGTGAAAATTTTCATGACCTTGGGTTAGTCAATGGCTTCTTAAATATGATACCAAAAGCACAAGCAACCAAAAAAAAAAAAAAATAGGTAAATTACACTTCATCAAAATCAAAAGCTTTAGTGCTTCAAAGCACTCCATCCAGAAAATAAAAAGACAATCCAAAGAATAGAAGAAAATATTTTCAAATTATGTATCTGATAAGGATAGTGTCCAGATTATATAAAGAACTATTACAACTCAACAATAAAAAGACAAATAACTCAATTAAAAATAAATAAAAGATCTGAATAGCTATTTCTCCAAAGAAGATATACAAATGGCCAATAAAAACACGAAAAGAATCTCAACACCATTAGCCCTTTGGAAAACACAAATCAAAACCACAATGAGATACTACTTAACGCTCACTGGGATGGCCATAATCAAACAGATAATTATAAGTGTTGGTGAGGATGTAGAGAAATCAGAACCCTCACATACTGCTGGTGGTAATGTAAAATGGTGCAAACACTTTGGAAAACTCAGGCAGTTCCTAAAGAATTTAAACATAGAATTACCATAGATTCAGCAATTCTACTTCTAGGTACATACCCCAAAGAATTGAAAACAGATATTCAAACAAAAACTTGCACATGAGTGTTCATGGCTCCATTATTCATTACAGCCAAAAAGTGGAAACAACCCAAATGTTCACCAGTTGACAAATGGATAAATAAAATGTGGTATTTCTATACAATGGAATATTATTCAGCCATAAAAAGGAATGAAGCACTACCACATGGATGAATTTTGAAAACATTATGCTAAGTAAAAGAAGCCAGACACTAAAGATGACATATTACATGATTCCATTTATATGAAATGTCCAGAATAGACAAATCCATAGGGATAGAAAGTAGATTAGTGGTTGCCAGGGGTTGCCAGGGAGGAGGGACTGGGTAGTGACTGCTAATGGTTACAGGGTTTCTTTTTGGGGAGATGACAATGTTCTAGAATTAGTGCTAATGCTCGCATAGAATCAACTCAATGGCAATGGGTAATGTTTGCACAAACTTGCAAATATACTAAATATCACGAAACTGTATACTTTAAAAGAGTAAACATTACAGCGTGTGAATTAAATCTCAGTAATAACAATAATAAAAGGAAAACAATGCAGACAATAAAGACTGAGATACGACCTTAGTCAAGGCCCCCAGTATGCCAAAGTGAAATCTAATCAGGAACTCTACAGTCTCCAATTCTGTTTAGTCATCACAGAATCATACTTCCTCACTATTAAGACACCAGAAACTGTAAGGTGAACCATTTATTTAGTAACAAATTTTAAGCAAAAAAAAAAAAAAACCAGAAAGTTAATTTTTTCAGTAACCAACAAAACTGTATATTTATCCTCACAGTTCCATACCACAGTCTTTTTCAGGATCACAATCAGCATTTAAATATAAACCCTCATATATAAGACTAAAGGCTCCTCTGAATCATTTTTGGCTGTAACAGTTGTGCACATCCTCAAAGTGACATGACACACCTCTCTCCTTAAAACCTGTGTTCTTCATCATTACTTTTATAGCACTTATAGGAAAAACAGCACGACTCCAAGACAGATTAAAGAATACTGACATTGTATCTGTATCTCAGAATCCCTGGGTGGTCCATATACTTAACGCATCCAGCTACTAACCAAAAGGTTGGAGGTTCAATTCAATCAGAGGCACTTGGGAAAAAAGGCCTGGTGATCTACTTCCAAAACACCAACCACTGAAAACCCCATGGAGTTCTACTCTGACACACATGGGGTTGCCATGAGTTGATGTTGTCTAAATAGCAACTGAAACTGATACCTGTATTTTGCGTTCAATTATTGCTTTTTCCTTCTTTGAACTATGCCATTCTGAAATTTAATCAATTTCTCTTGAATGTCTACGGGAAGCTTTTGGCAGAAAAGTCTGCAGTCTGAGTGATAGCTTTTTTAAATGCAAAACTCAGTCACAACCTCTCCTTTGTTTTAAAATTCTGTACTTTAGTCTGAGAAATGTGTCAATTTACACTGCCTTTTACTGCACAGTCAGAAAACCTTTGGCAAATACCTAAAGTTAAGATTTAGTTTAAAACTGAACAGTGTGGGAAGGTACCACTACAACTAACTCAACTGAGGTGACAAACGGATGAATAGATAAATGCTGTGTATGGCTAAATTTGCACATGTCTAGGCAGTTACAAGCACCAAGTCTTAACTCTACATGGTGGCAGCTGACTTTCTTCAGACATCAATTACAAGACATACTTTGACTTCAGTAATATTAAAATATAAAAAAAGATGCATCTGAAAACAGAAAAATAAATTCACTAGAACTTGTTCATTAATCTCTATCGCCCTTGAGCTGGAAGCTGAGATCAAGATATGTGATCGTGGTAAAACCCGCTGCAAACGGGTCGATTCCAACTCAGAGCAACCCCATATGACAGGGTAGAACTGCTCCATAGGGTTTTCCAAGGAGCAGCTGGTGGACTGGAACTGCTGACCTTTTGGTTAGCAGCCAAACACTTAACCATTGCGCTACCAGGGCCCTATGATCATGGTGCTACTCCCTAAATAACAAATGTAAAAATGTTCCTTTCCCATTAATGAGCTTACAGAAAACAATGTTGGATATATAATTAACCAAACCCGTTGCCATCGAGGCGATTCCGACATATAGCAATCCTACAGGACAGAGTAGAACTGCCCTGTACAGTTTCCAAGTAGCGCCTGGTGGATTAGAAATGCCGATCTTTTGGTTAGTAGCTGTAGCTCTTAACCACTACGCCACCAGGGGTTCCATTATGCAGCTAGTTCATGGAAAAACATAAAGATCTGTACATTATTCCACACAAAAAAAAAACTGGAAAGATTAAAAATCTCAAGACTCACAGAACTATAATTCCTAATCTATATACGCTTATAGGCAACTGTATTAACAGAGAGAGAGAAAGAATACAAATAAGACAGCCAAGAATATTTTCTTTCTGGAACCATTTTATTGTTGCTCAGAAATTTTAAAAACTAGTTTGACCTCAAAGAAAGTGACAAAATGGAAAAAAAAAAAAAAAAAAACTGTCCATCCCTTTTCACTTAGCAGACTCATGGCACAGATGTGCCTAAATAGTTGAAGCAATCATGAAATAAGCAATCTTGAAGAAATGTGCTATATTTGGGTACTTTTATACACTGTTGGGAGGCGTATAAACTGCTACGATCATTTTGGAAAGCAACTGGGCAATATGTAGCGAGACCTTTAAAAATATTCATACCCTTTGACTCAAGAGTTCAATTTCTGGGAATCTGTTCTAAAGAAATAATTTGAAATGTGCACAGAGATGGTCCTCAAGGCATTCCTTACCATGGTGAAAAATGGAAAACAATCTAAAGTGCCCAACAATAGGGAAATGATCAAAAATTGTGGCGCAGCCACCGGATATGGAGTATCACATATTTATTTTAGAATATTTGCCAAGAATGTCTTTTAACTTTTTTCTCTTCTTGACAGTGTTTTTTTTTTTTTTTTTTTTAATTAAAGCAATATATGCTCAGGGTGGAAACCCTGGTGGCGTAGTGGTTAAGTGCTACGACTGCTAACCAAGTGGTCAGCAGTTCGAATCCGCCAGGCACTCCTTGGAAACTCTATGGGGCAATCCTACTCTGTCTTACAGGGTCGCTATGAGTCGGAATCGACTCGAAGGCAGTGGGTTTGGTTTTTTTTTTCGAAAGTAAAAGTGAAAAAAATCCTCTCATTCTTTTATACTCCACTGCCAGCTACCAAAGACAATCACTGTTAAGCTTTTGGGCGTGTGTATAGCTTCTTTTTTTTTTTTTTATAGCTTCTTGGCATATACAAACTTACCTAACAAACATTTATCTATATCTGAATAATCTTTTGCTTTGTTTTTAACACAAGTCGGGCCATACTAAACATGATGTTCTTCAACTTGCTTTTTACACTTAATATATTTTGGCTATTGTTCCATTTTAGCATATACAGATCTACCTCATTCATTGAAACAGATGCTTCAATATTACCATATTTTTACACAAACAATCCCCCAGCAACGTATTTTTGTAAGCACACTATGCTATTTTTTTTTTACAGCAACATGTAAAAAAATTGGCATAAGAGCACTTACAAAAATACCTCGTGGTAGGGGGACACGGTTGGCAAACAAACGTAGAAGGTGCGCATTATCTGTGTAAAAATACGTTATAGCAAGCCCTGGATTGATAGGTATTTAGGTTGTTTCCACTTTTCTACTTATAAACAACACTGTAATTAACACGCTTGGATATACAGCTTTATGTAGTAATGTAAATCTATTAATTCCTCCAAACAGAATTTCAACATTTTAGATGTTGAAAGTTATACCCAAATCACCCACCAAAAACACTTCACCGATACCCTCCTACCTATCTGGTACTGGCTTCAACCCTTTATTGTTATTTAGGCACCTGAGTTTTGTGTTTTCTTTTTAACTCCCCTGACCCGGATGGCATGACAGGGAAAATTCAAAGCAAAAATCACAACTTCATTTGGGAAGTTCGTTTGAAGAGTAATTACAGTTATGAAAAACGAAGTGCTGTGTAGTCAACTCTGCCCATGGAGACCCATATGTGTCACAGTGGAGCTGTGCTCCACAGGGTTTTCAATTGCTGATTTTTCTGAAGTAGACTGCCAGACCTTTATTCCGAGGCACCTTTGAGTGGACTCAAACCTCCAACCTTTGAGTTAGCAGCCTAGAGGGTGAACCGTTTATACCACCCAGGGACTCCAAACACAATAATAGTTACATCCATTGTTGGAGGAATGGTCTGCCCTAAGCCTCCCATCCAGGTTACCTAAGTGAAGGCCTTGGGCCCAGAGCATTCTCTGATAAGGAGCCTGGGAATGGGGCTGCCTTCTCTCTCCCAGTTTCTTTTCCTTATCAGAGAAGGCTTCCTTCTGTTCCGGGCACACAGTAACTTTCTCTGTCTTTTGCACAAGTGCAAGCACCATACAGCACCTGGCCAACCCCACTTCTTCTATATCTGTTCCTGGCAGGGAGGGAACAGGGTCTCTCACACTGTGGCACAAGAGGGGAAGAGTGCCAGACTGTAAAACCTAACCTCGACGGGTAAACTGAAGAGGAAACATGCTTTGGAAGGCTGAGCACTACTATTTGCTGAGTCATTCTTATATATAAGCACCTGGCTTGTAGTCATTTTGTCCACCACTGCTATAAAATCTTTGCCCTTCCACTGCGGAGTGTGAAGATTTGCTTTGGTCCTGCCACCGCCCAGGACTTTTCTTGTCTGTAAGTCTCCCTAATAAACACCTTTGCTTCCAGTCGAGAGCTGTCTACCTCTTTCTCTGGTCTCTTGGCACCCTCCATTTTTGGAAACAAGTTTTACTTAACTGGTCCATGCCTGGACATCTATGAAGTGATGCTGGAGGCATGTCAACTAGACCATCTCCAAGCATCTTACTCTCTCCAAAAGAGTTAGCCAACTTTGAGTTATGAATTTCTGGAAAGCAAATTTTTGGTGCTTTGCTATAATGAAATTTTTTATTTCTAACAGATGAATTGGGACCTGTGATGATGGTGCTACTCCCTAAATAACAAATGTAAAAATGTTCCTCTCCCATTAATGAGCTTATAGAAAACAATGTTGGATATATATGAGCACTTTTGATCCTGAGCTCTACCAAACGTAAGTTATGAGAATTTCATGCTTCTCTTTCTGGCATTACCTCTGTCAACATTACTGCCTCAAAGGCTGCTTCAGGTACGTAAGAGACAAAAACATTTTCAATTTCCTTTTGCGATTTTGTTTTAAAATAAAGCATTAAAAGATATACACTTGATCATAAAAATGTAGGCAAAGCATAAAGGAAATGAATATAAAAAAATTTCTTAAGATGAACTTGTCCTTTATTAGTACTGATAAGTTTTTCTGAATATAAATGGCAAAAATAAACTACAGGCAGAACACGGGTTAGGAAGTCCAACTTATGGACAACTCATACTCAGTAATGAACTGCCGTAAAGCCTATTATATCAAAATTTTGAGTTAAATACATACAACGGTTTGAAACAACAAAGGTACACACTACTTTGTTGACTCTCACGAAACCAATGCATGGTTTGGAAGTGTTTCTTAAATGTTTCATATGCACAGAAAGGTAAAATACATACTACATACTAAGACAAACATTTGACTAACCGACGCTAAATAAGAACCATATGTACCTACTCTGACTTAACTACAAATTCAACTTAAAGACAGACTTAGGAATGGATCTTTCTTGTAACCCAGTGACTGCCTACAGTAACAGCTCTGAGAAAAAGCTTTTATCTTGCTGGCAGTTTTCAATTACAGATGAATGGCCACAGATTGCCAACAATAAGGACCACAAGCTCACTCAGGAGCTCTCTACCATCTAGTTTTGATGTTCTAACTGCTTGCTAAAGATTTTCTATAGAAAACAGCCTCAATTTTCTAATCTGTAAAGTAAGGATTAAAATCACTGATCGCTGCTGCTATGAAAAATTATGGTGTTTTGATTAGAAACTAGTAGGACATTTACAAATTGATAAAACAAATGATTAAGGAAAAAAAACACTGTTTAGGTTAATTAACATACTATGTTTGTAAAACAATTATAATGAGTGATTAACGTGGAGATTTTCAAACAAAGGGATGGGGCCCACAGGGAAATGGTACAGTAACCCCAAAGAGACAGCAGAGAACTAGTAAAAGGTTACCTAGAGGTATATAAAAGGGTTGAATTGGCCCTTCATAACACAGACTTTCTTTTAATCTCTCACTCTTGCCCAGTCTTTAAGAGCCAGAGAGATGAAAAAGTGAATCTTGAATGAGTTGTTGGTCACTACGGCACCTTTAGAAACTTAATTTTAGAGAAAGGAAAAATGGGAAGCTAAGAGTCCCAAAGAAGATCACAAATGGGAACAATAAATATTTCTAGAGACCTTAAATAAAAAAATAAAAATTGTACTTACAACTTGAGATTCACGAGCTTTAGGAAACATTTTAGCAACATTGAGCCCATCGATGACAATATCAAAAGGAGGGCAGTCATTATTTACAAAGTTCTGAAATCTCTTAAGTTCCTATAAAAGAAAAGTCAAACAAAACATTAACAAGAACTTAAGGACTTTATTATAAACATTTTGTTATTATTTCTATCATTTACAATACTCACCCATTAAAAACACACACACAAAGACACTCTCAAAATGAAACGTGAAAAAGGCAGCCTAATGGATGCAATTGCATATAATTATCACATACACCTTATAATTTCATACTACCTTACAGTTTACAAAGTGCTTTCACATGTTATCTTATTTGACCTGTAACCAGCCTACCTACACTGCTAAATTGACCCATATGATGGTCATAAAATATCAGAATCTTGGAAAGTCATGGAAAAGTGAACCTCAGCTATGCCAGTCTACCAGTGTAACTATGTTAAAAGAACAAGATTCTATAATTGTAGCTCTTCTTTTGTCGTCAAGAGGTTTATTTTGTTTTGAAGAGCTGAAGATTTAATCATTCATTCAACAATTATTTGTTTAGCATCTGCTATGTGCCAAGTGTGTTATTCTAGGCACCAGAGATATAGAAGTTACCAGAGAGACGAAAAACTCTGACTTAATGGAGTTTGCATTTTAGTGTGAGGAGACAGAAATATAAACCAAATAAATAATATTAAACAACAAGTGTAATGGAAAAAAAAGAGGCGGGTAGAAGTTTCCACTTCGAGTAATGACAGTTTGTATGGGCTACTAGATAATAATATAAACTCCAGATTAAAAAACAGAACAAAACAACTACTTGAAGGTACTAGGGAATGACCAAAAGCTGGTAGAAACTGGAGGGGACACAGCACTTATAGGAAGGTTTGGTGGTTTTAAAACATGTCTGCAAATTCTTTGGCACTCCTCCCATCAAAAGGTGGAGTCTAAATCCCCTCTACTTGAACATGGGCTGTTATATCTGTGACTGCCTCAACAACCAGAATGTGTCAAAGTGACACTACGTGACATCTGAGGTGAGGTAATAAAAGACAATTCATCTTCCACCTGGCTCTCACTCTCAGGATGCTTGCTCTTGGAACCCAGCCATCATACAGTGAGATAGTCCAGGCCACAGCCACAGGTAGGTACTCCACCTGACAGTCCAACTGTCAGCCAATATCCTATGCCAACCACCAGAGACAAAAAATAAACTAAATAAAGAAGTAAATTATATTAACCGTCAAAGGTAATGAATTTGCAGTGGAAAACAGGTATTCAAAGGAAAACTTGTAGACAAATGTTCATAGCTGTAAACAAACCAAATGTTCACCAAGCCATGAAAACCAAAACCAAACTCACTGCCATCGAGTCAATTCCAACTCATAGGGACCCTACGGGACAGAGCAGAACTGTCCTACGGGGTTTCCAAGGAGCAGCTGGCGGATTCGAACTGCTGACCTTTTGGTTAGCAGCCTGAACTCTTAACCACTGTGCCAAGGTTAAATAAAACATAGTATATCCGTACAATGTAATATTACTTAGCCATAAAAAGGAATGAAGTACTGATTCATGCCGCCACATGCATGAATTTTGAAAACATTATGCTAAATGAAAAAAGCCAGACACAAAAGGTGACGTATTGTATGATTCCATTCACATGAAATGTCCAAAACAGGCAAATCCACAGAGAGAGAAAGTAGATTAGTGGTTGCCAAGGACTACAGGGGAGGAGGGAATGGAGAATGACTAATGGTTACAGGGTTTATTTATGGGGAGATGAAATGTTCTGGAATTAGATAGTGCTGATGCTTGCACAATCTTGTGACTATAGTAAATACCACTGAACTGTATCTTTAAAGGGTGAACATTATAGTGTATGAATTAAATCTCAATAATAATTTTTTTAAAAAGAAAAAAATGAAGACTACAAAAAACTGGATATAACTTGGTCAAGACCCCAAGTATGCCAAAGTGAAATCTAATCAGAAACTCTACAGTCTCCATTTCTGTTTAATCTATCCTGTAATCTTATTTTCTCACTATTAAGACACGAGAAACTGTAAGATGAATCACTGATTTAGTAATAACTTTTAAGCAAAAAACAACAAAAACAGTATACTTTTTCAGTAACCAGCAAAACCACATATTTATCCATATAGTTCCATACCATATTTTTTTTTCGGAATCACATATTAGCATTTAAATATAAACCTTCATATGTGAATCTAAAGGCTCCTCTGAATCACTTTTTGCCAGGGAAAGGCAGTTACGCACATCCTCACAGTGACGTGTGACACACCTCTCTCCTTAAAACCTGTGTTCTTCATCTTTACTTCTACAGCACTCTTAGACCAACAGCGTAACTCCAAGACAGATTGAAGAACACTATGGTTGTATCTGAATCTTCGAGTTTCTTGGTGGTGCAAATGGTTAACATGGTCAGCTGCTAACCAAAAGGCTGGAGGTTTCAGTCCATCCAGAGGCACGTTGGAAGAAAGGCCTGATGACCTACTTGTGAAAAATCAGCCATTGAAAATCCTATGTAGCACAATTAGCATATGACTCGGCAATTTCACTCCTAAGTATATACTCAAAAGAATTGAAAACGTGAATTGAAACAGATACTAGTACACCAATGTTCATTACAGCATTATTCACGATTGCCAAGAGGAAACAACCAGAGTGTCCATCAGCAGATGAATGAACAAAATGTGGTATATCCCGTACAATGGATTATTATTCAGCAAAAAAAGGAAAAGCTATTGATACATACAACGAGAATGAATCTCAGAAGCATTATGATAAATGAAAAAGTCAGACATAAAAGGCTACTTATATACTGCATAATTTCATTTACATGAAATTCTGAAAAAGGCAAAACTACAGAGCAAGAAAGAAGATTAATGGTTCCAGGGAATGGGGAGAGCGAAGTGACTACAATGGAACACACTGGAGTTTTCTGAGTAATGTAAATGTCCCGTCTCTTGATTATGATGGTTATTACACAACTGTATACATTTGTCAAAACTCACTGAACTGTACATTGGTAAATTTTATTACAGGTACATTATACCTCAATAAAGCTGATTAAAAAACAAGAGAAAGAAAAGCCTAAACCAATACATAATACATTGCATCTCTAAAATAACTGCTGATCCACACGCATGGTTTCATTTCACATGTGACTTCTTTTGGTTTTCTCTGTCTGACAACTCCAGTTGGGTGGGATCATCCTCCTCCCTTTCTGCTCAGTGAAACATTTTGTTTTAAAAATTCTCTGCTTGAATATATTTCCCACAAAATGTTTAGAAAGTTCCAATTAACATCAAATGAAATAGGGATAATATTTTTTATAAATGAAAATAAAAGTATCAAGGAGAAACACCACCACCTACAATTTTTACCTACAATATGGCTTCTTTTTTCTATATAGCTGAATGAACCAAGGGAAAGAGAACAAGTGCATTAATTTCTAAATTAAAGTTTCACTAATAATTAACATGGAAATTATTTCCCACTATGCTTCTAATTTCTCATTTTAATGCTGCTCTTACTACATTGTATTTGTCAGGAGTAACGACAAACTAAAGTAGGTCAATATTATTGGCAAAGAAGGAATATCTGTGAAAATCAAGAGTCAAACTACATAGCCTATAAAATTCCCTCTATCCTATGGTGTTAACAAAACTTGGAAATCCCTTAAAATCACCAAATGGAAACAGTATACTTGAGATAGTTGATTTGAAAGGTGAGTCTCAGGAGCCTCTGTGTAATTAATAGGATGTGTAATAAAATTCCCATCCAAAGATTATTCTCTTGATCCATGTCTTCCAATATAGAAACAAAAAATCCAAGAGCTTTTTGTTTGTTTGTTTTTAAATAAACTTCCACTTACTAAAGATGTTACTAGTCAGGGAATCTGTGTAATACTTCTGGGGGCCCCCAAGTAGCTCACTTTTCAAACTAAACAAATTTGTATCACTACATTCAAAAGCTACTGGGCATGGCATACTGATCTTCAAGGCATGACAAAGAAAGAGCTGACCTACTGAGATAGCATACTAAGTGTGGCACAGAGCTTTACAAATGTGCAAGCTTAGCTGTTTTAATGGAAGGTAAATTTAAACAAAGCACAATTATTTCTTTCTAAGGTTATTGCTAGGATTGTACTTTGATTCTAGATTGACCAGTATTTAAGCATTTGTTTCTTGGCTGTCAATAAAGGAAGTCTTTAAAAAATAGCTTTACTGAGATATAATTCACATACCATACAATTCATCCACTGAAAGTATACAATTCAGTGATTTTTAGTTCATGAGCACAGATGTGCAACCATCACTACAATCAATGTTAGAACATTTTTGTCCCTCCTAAAAATAACTTCATACCCATTAGCAGTTGATTCGCATTTCTTCCCAACTTCACCCCAGCCCTAGGCAACACTAACGTACTTCCTGTTTCTGTACATTTGCCTATTCTAGACATTTCATACAAAGGGAATCATATACTATCATATGTCTTTTATGTTTGGCTTCTTTCACTTAGCATAATGTTTTCAAAATTCATCATGTTGTAGCATGAATCAGTACTTCGAATTTTTTATTGCCAAATATTTCATTGTATGGATATGCCAGATTTTATTTATCCACCTAGCAGTTGATGTACATTTTGGGTGTTTCTACTTTTTGGTTATTATAAATAATGCTGCCATGACCATTCGTGAACAAGTTTTTGTCTGGGTATATGTTATTATTTCTCTTGGGTATACACCCAGGAGGAGAATTGCTGGGCCATATGGTAACTCCATATACAGCTTTTTGAGGAACCACCAAACTATCTTCCAAAGTGGCTGCACCATTTAACATTCCCACCAGCAGTGGTATAAGGGTTTCCAATTTCTCCACACTTGTTACTGTCTGTCTTTTTTATAACAGCCATCCTAGCAGGTGTGAAATAATATCTCATTATGGTTTTGATTTACATTTCCCTAAGGACTTAACCAAGAAAAAAAAAAAAGTTTTTTTTGTAAGGACTAATGATGTTGAGCATCTTCTCACGTGTCTAAAGGGAGCTCTTCATCTCTGTAACATACACCAATTACTTGGCGCTGAATCAACTCAACTCATGGTGACTCCATCTGTATCAGAGTAGTACTGTGCTCCACAGGGTTTTCAATGGCTGTGACCTTTTGGAAAAAAGATCACCAGGACTTACTTCCAAGGCACCTCTGGATAGGTTCAAATAGACAACCTTTCAGTTAGTAGCCAAGTACTTAACTGTGTATGCCACCCAAGGACTCCAGTGTAGCTGTGCAGAAACTGTAAATATTGTGACTTACAACAGTAAAAAAAAAAAAATTAGTTGTTATTAATTCAAATACCTACAGAGGCCAGCTGGTAACATAAGTAAAATGGCCCAAGTCTAGGAAAGTATAACAGAGTAGGCAAAATGATAATGGCAACTGACCTGAGCCTCACTGTCTAAGATTCGACAGGAAAGGCTGAAGACTAGGAAACTGACGAGTGCAGATCTGTTATAAAAGAGCAGCCCAAGGCTCAGTTCCAGCTAGTTGTGGCCACAAAAATTAAAGGCCCAGAGTAAGCAGACTGGAATTGTGAGGAAAAGTAAAAAATCTGGCATTTTGAAATCTTTCCAGTAACTAAAAAGATAAAATAAAACACAAAGAAACCAAACAAAACACATATATGGGCCAGGTTTCACCAGGCCATAAGTTCTCAATACATTTACTTTGTCAATCAACAGATTTTCACTGAGCACCTAGTATGTGTTAAACAATTTTCTGTTGAATAAACAAAGTCCCTTCCCTACCCTCAAGGGGTTTATATACTAGAAGGGAGGACACAAGAGCTCTGGTGGCACAGTGGTTAAGTGCTTGGCTGCTAACCAAAAGGTCAGCTGTTCGAACCTACTAGCCACTTCACAGGAAAAAGATGTGGCAGTCAGCTTCCATAAAGATTACAGCCTTGGAAACCCTACATCCTATAGGGTCGCTATGAGTTGAAATCGACTCAATGGCAGCAGGCTTTTTTAGGAGAGACAATCGATACACAAGTTAATAAGTGAATAGATAATATAACTTCAGTTAGAGAAAAATGCCTTGAAGAAAAATTAAGCAGGGTAAGATGTTAACACTGCTTTCCCTATTTTAGATATTGTGAACAGGGAATGGCCTTTCTGCTGAAGTGACATTTGAACCATAGACTGGAATGAAGCGAGGGCATAAACCATGCTTCCTCCAGGAGAAGAGTCTTCCAGGCAGAAGAAACAACTGCCAAGCCACTTACTAAGCACAAAAGAGCTTTGGATGTTTGAGGATTAACAACTAGGCAACTTGGCAGCTGAAAAAATAAGTATAAAGTCTATACGATTATGCATTGAGTTAAAAATTTTTTTTAATTTTAAAAATCAACTCTTCTTTATAACTATAATATAGGAAAAAGTAATGCGAAGGCAATCCTAACTATTTATCAAAAGTCTTAAATCCCTTACCTTATCCAATCTCTTATTACCAACAATGAAGCAAAACTGATATTTATTTTTATTGTTGTTACCTAATCACAAATGAAGAGCAATCAATTTGTAGCAAGAAAGAAATAAAACGATGACACAGCTTATATGCCACACATGGCACAATCACCTCTAGACAAGAGGGGACTCTCGCACCTGCCCTCAAGTAGCTGACTTCATAATGATAAATGACCCTCACAACACACCTGGCAGTAGAATGTGACTCTTTTATTTATTATTCTGTCTACATCATGGATGAGAAAACTAGCAGGTTAAGCAACCGCTTTTTCTCAATAAATGATATGTAAAGAGATGCTAGTACTTCTTTTTTACTTCTCTACTCAGAAGAGGTTAAAACTCTTCAACTTTTTAGAACAATGGCCCATGTACTACAGGACATGTTTATAATGGCTTACTTCTATTCTGAGACTTTGATACAAATCTCACCAAGAAATTCAAAACTGAGCTCTCATTTATTCTGTTTAGTTAATGTTCTACTCTAGAACAGCAACTAAGGGGAAAGAGAAGGAACACAATAACACATACTCAAAATCATATATCCTAAGAGAAACTGATCTTAACATATGAACCATATCCAATGTACTTCAGAGGCCAGATTAATATTTTTTAAAGATTTTTAAGAAAGGGAGTATTAAAACAACTGACTTTAGTCATCGTGGATGTGGAAAAATAGGGGAATACCAGCTATTTTGGTTGGAAGCACTGCTCTTAACATGGGAACAACAATAAAAAACGTATCTCAACATCTAATGGCCAAATTACTTCACGTGTCTTCTTCAAACCATGAGATTCAAATAAATCCTAAATAAAAAGACAACTCACATGACTGATGTAGCAAGGGAAAAATGAAGTCACCTGTCTGGAAAATGTTACTACAATTTAACAAGTAACACACAAGCTAGAGATCTTAAGTACCTTCTCAAATCTTGTTAAACTAAAAATCATTTAGAAATCTTATATTCATTTAATACCAAGTTATGCTGTAGGAGACAGTTTTCATTTAGTAGCTATAGTTTTAGGAATATAGTCCCCCATTTAAAAATACGTACAATCTTATCTGAGTTTTCTGATTCCAATTAAAAAAAAAAAAATCTTGCTACAAATATCTAGAAATGCTGGATAAAATACAACAACAGCAACAAAACTTTTTATTTTATTTATTTATTTTTGTTGAGAATATACACAGGAAAATATACACCAATTCAGCAGTTTCTACATGTACCATTTGGTGACACTGATTACATTCTTCCAGGTGTGAAACCATTCTCATCCTCCTTTTCTGAGTTGTTCCTTCCCCATTAACGTAAATTCACTGCCTCCTAAGGTTCCTTTCTAATCTTTCGAGTTGCTCTTATCAATTCAATAACAAATTTTTTAATGCAGACATAAAACTCCAAGTCCCAGAGATGAAGCAAGATCTGAAAACCAGAATGCTAAGGAAAAAGTTGATTCTGTGGTTGTCCAGGAGGAGCATTATAGAGGAGAAATGGAATGGCTATTAGCAAACAGGGGCTTCGTTTTTAATATCCCTATGAGAGCTGGGGGTGTGGGTTTTTTATGAGAGCTGGAGATAACTGTTGGGCCCAAATGAGGGGAGAAATTGGAAGTAAACTCCTAAGTAAAACTGGAGCCTTTACAACAAATGAGCACATTGCTTTAAACACAATGCAGAAGCTTCTGTATCTCTCCAGAGCTCCAAGTAGAGAAAAAAAACATCCCTTAAGAAAAAGAAACTCTAGTCCTGTGTCTTGAATAGATTTGGAGTGCAAATTCAGACAAACTGTGTGACACAAAGCCATCATGCTCCTAGTTGAGAAATTAACATTAAAAACTGGTCTAGTCCAGTAATATCCCTTGGGCATCTGGCAAAAGCACACAGAAAACCTCTCTGAAGAGATACTATTAACAATTTAGGCCATAAATAGATTCCCATAAAAAGAGAACACCCCTCTAAAAATGAATTCGCAATTTTAAAATTACAAAACACAAGAGGATACAACCCACTGTCTAAGAGTCACCTGACACAACAGAAGGATTAGAGCCCAAAGAACTGAGAATAAAAGACAATAGAAAAATTTTAAAGACAATATAAAATACATTAAACATAAAAGAAGACTCCAAACATTAAGAAAATACAGAGACCATGAAAAAACAGAGGGGCAGATTTGAAAGAAAGCTCTAAAATTAAAATTCTAAAATTACTGAAACTAAAAACTAAATGGATGAGGGGAGCAGTCCAAATGTCCATCAACTGGTGAATGAATAAACAAATATTCAGACACTGGAATACTACTCAGCATGAATAGTAAAGAACATGTAACAACATGAACAAATTAAAAAAGGTTATATTAAGCGAAAGAAACCAAACAAAAAATACTATATATTGTAGGATTACACTTATATGAAATTTTAGTAAAGACAAAGCTATAGAGACAGCAGATCAGTGGTTACTTAGTGGAAGGAGTTGTTGTTGTTAGGTGCCATCAAGTCAGATCCAGCTGACAGCGACCCTGTGTACCACAGAACGAAACACTGCCCAGTCCTAAGCCATCTTCACAATCCTTGTTATGCTTGAGCCCACTGTTGCAGCCACTGTGTCAATCCATCTTGCCAAAGGTCTTCCACTTTTTCACTGACCCTCTACTTTACCAAACACGATGTCCTTCTCCAGGGACTGATCCCTGCTGATAACATGTCCAAAGTACATGAGACAAAGTCTCACCATTCTCACTTCTAAGGAGCATTCTGGTTGTACTTCTTCCAAGACAGATTTGTTCGTCCTTTTAGCAGTCCATGGTGTATTCAATATTCTTCACCAACACCACAATTCAAAGGAGTCAATTCTTCTCTGGCCTTCCTTATTCTTTGTCCAGCTTTTGCATCCATATGAAGTGACTGAAAATACCATGGCTTGGGTCAGGTACACCTTAGTCTTCACGGTAACATCTTTGCTTTTCAATACTTTAAAGAGATTTTTTGCAGATTTGCCCAATGCAACGCATCTTTTGATTTCTTGACTGCTGCTTCCATGGCTGTTGATTGTGGATCTAAGAAAACTGAAATCCTTGACAACTTCAATCTCTTCTCCATTTATCATGTTGCCTATTGGTCCAGCTGAGAGAATTTTTGTTTTCTTTATGTTGAGGTGCAATCGATACTGAAGGCTGCAGTCTTTGATCTTCATCAGTAAGTGCCTCAAGACCTCTTCACTTTCGGTAAGCAAGGTTGTATCATCGGCATAACGCAGGCTGTTAATGAGTCTCCCTCCAATCCTGCTGCCCCATTCTTCTTCATATAGTCCAGCTTCTTGGATTGTTTCCTCAGCATAGAGACTGAATAAGTAGAGTCAAAGGATACAACCCTGATGTACACCCTTCCTGACTTTAAATCACACAGTATCCCCTTGCTCTGTTCAAAAAATTGCCTCTTGATCTATGTACAGGTTTCTCATGAACAAATTAAATGTTCTGGAATTCCCATTCTTTGAAAGGTTATCCATAATTTGTTATGATCCAGAGAGTCAAATAAATGCCTAAGCATTTATTCACATAAACACAGGTAAACATCTTTCTGGTATTTTCTGTTTTCAGCCAGGATTCATCTGACATCAGTAATGGTATCCCTTGTTCCACATCCTCTTCTGAATCCAGCTTATATTTCTAGCAATCCTCTGTTGATACACTGTTGCAGTTGCTTTTGAAAGATCTTCAGCAAAGAAGAAAGCAAGAGGTCATTAAAAAGATAGGAAAGAAAGAAAAGACCAAAATGGATGTCAGAACAGACTCAGAAACTTGCTCTTGAAGGTTGAGTAGCTAAAGCAAAAGGAAGAAATGATGAAGTAAAAGAGCTGAACAGAGATTTCAAAGGGCAGCTAGAGAAGATAAAGTATTATAATGACATGTGCAAAGACTTGGATATAGAAAACCAAAAGGGAAGAACACGCTTGGCATTTCACAAGCTGAGAGAACTGAAGACAAAATCTAAGCCTTGAGTTGCTTAAATGACATAGGAAGCATCAAAAGAAGATGGAAGGAATACACAGAGTCACTATACCAAAAAGAACTGGTCAACGTTCAACCATTTCAGGAGGCGGCATATGATCAGGAACTGATGGTACTGAGGTAAAAAGTCTAAGCTGCACTGAAGGCACTGGTGAAAAACAAGCCTTCTGGAATTGATGGAATACCAACTGAGACGTTTCAACAAATGGATGCAGCACTGGAAATGCTCACTTGTTTATGCCAAGAAATTTGGAAGAGAGCTACCTGGCCAGCTGACTGCAAGAGATCCACATTTATGCCTATGCCCAACAAAGGTGATCCAACCCAGCGTGGAAATTAATGAACAATTAAAGCATAAGGATAAAATAAAAGTAACAGCAGACAAAGAATGCGTTAGTTTACCACTCTTTTTCTGTCAGTGAAAAACTTCTGGAAGATGTCCAACAAAAAGTTTGAGGTTTGGTGAGAATGTGAGGGCTGAAACTATATAGGCCTGGGAGTCACTGGCAGACAGGTGATAAAGAAAACCAAAGGAATGGGTGAGACTGTACAGGGAGAGAGGGTAGAATAGGAAAGGAAGAGAGAGGAAGCCCTGGGAAACACCAAAAACTTAGGGGATAGGCAGAGGAAAATGTGCAAATTACTCACTGAATTGCCTTCGGACATCTCTTACTCTGTGGAGCTGTGCTTTATTAAAAAGAAAAAAATTAACACACTTTATTCTGAGGTTTGACAATCAGGTGATAAGCTCTTTGAGTGGCGGTGTGGTGCGAAAAGAGCACAAGCTTTAGGATCAGACAGCTGTGGGTCTGATTACAAGCTCTGCCATTTATTGATGACATTAGGCAAGTGGCAGCCTCTGAACCTCACAGATAAAAACAGAGATAACAGCAGCTACCCTGCATGGTTGCTGGAGGGGTAAACATATGTCTTAGTTATCTAGTGCTGCTATAACACAAACACCACAAGTGGATGGCTTCAACAAAGAGAAATTCATTCTCTCGTAGTCAAGGAGGCTAGAAGTCTGAATTCAGGGTGCCAGCTCCAGGGGAGGTCATTCTCTCTGTTGGCTCTGGGGGAAGGTTCTTGTTATCAGTCTCCCCCTGGTCTAGGAGCTTCTCAGAGCAGGGACCCCAGGTCCAAAGGACACGGTATTCTTCTGGCTCTTCTTTCTTGGTGGTATGAGGTCCCCCTGTCTCTCTGCTCGCTTCTCTCTTTTATATATCAAAAGAGACTGACTCAAGATACAACTTAATCTTGTAGATAGAGTCCTGTCTCATTAATGTAACTGCCTCTAATCCTGCCTCATTAACATCATAAAGGCAGGATTTACAACCCACAGGAAAATCACATCAGACGACAAAATAGTGGATAATCACACAACACTGGGAAGCATGGCCTAGCCAAGTTGACATACATCTTTGGGGGACATAATTCAATCCATAACAACACATATAAAATACACCACAATTTTTTTACTCTGATGGTCACAACATAAGTTAATCCAACTGTTCTGAAAAGTTTTGTTGACAATATATGGCAAAATCCCAAATAATGTTATCCTATTTGATCCAGTAATTTTACTTCTGGGGTGCTAAAGAAACAGTCCTCAATCTTTAAAAAGTCACATGCATGTATAAGTTCATCAAAATATTATTTATCATGGTAAGAAATTGGAAATAATACAAATGTCCAACAATGGTAGTATTTATCGTACATAATGCATGTACTATTATACAGATACTGAACAACAGAATAAAAGAGAAAAATGCTTATATGTCAAGGGAAGAAAACTAGAAACAAGAAATATCCTAGTTAAAGTAGCAACTAGCAGTTCTCCCAGAATTGCATTAAAATACTCATAAAGATAACATTTAAAAACTATCAACAGTGCTGTAACCTAAAGAGCAGAAAAGTTTTGGAGGACTCTACTAACCAAAATGATTGATGGTGATTCCTTGAGACAAGCAATCTCAGCACACTGGTAAAGCCTCTGAGGCAAAAGAATACAGGTGACCCAAAATAAAGGAGAAAAAAATAGCTTTAGCTCACTTTAAGGAACAAGGTCTGCACTAAACAGAAAAAAAAATATATATATATATATATATACACGCATATATATACACGCACACACATAGTGATTATCTCATCACATGACAAAATACCTTCTAAGCAAGTTTCCTTCTCCAATCAAAAAAACAAACAAACCCACTGCTGTCAAGTCCATTCTGAATCATAGCAACCCCCCAGGGTGTCCAAGGCTGTAAATCTCTGTGGAAGCAGACTGCCACATCTTTCCGTCGGAGCTGCTGGTGGTTTGGAACTGCCGAACCTTTCAGTTAGCAGTCCAGTGCTTTCACTACTGCGTTACCAGGGTTCCTTTCACTCGATCCAAGGGGCCCCTTATTTGCTTTCTCCTACTCCGATTAAATGACTAACCTCCAAGGCAGAACCAAGTAGAGAATGCAGCATCTTTGGATGCTTTATCACCTAAATAAAAGTGATACAAACAGCAAAGGGACTGAGTGAGTGTGTGATGAGACAAGAACACGCCACTAAGGAGTAGTCTTTCATATGCTGTTCGAAGAACTACAAACCACATCTAACTCTGACTGAGACAAGCCATAGTGGGAAAAGATCTCATCTCTGTGCAGTCTATCTTCGTCACCAGATAAACTGGATCAATTTCCTGATAGGTCCAGATCTGAAAGGTGGAAGCTGCCAGCATCCAAAGGGTTGATGAAGGGTGTTAAGTACATTCTACCTATCTGCCTACTGAAAAATGCTGAGCATTAATGGATCTCTTTGCATTCAAGAATGACACAGCAGGGGCAAAAAAAAATTCATCACAGGCTAACAAAAACTCTGTCCCAGGCTAAT
The DNA here is from genome assembly GCF_024166365.1 of Elephas maximus indicus. NCBI lineage: Eukaryota > Metazoa > Chordata > Mammalia > Proboscidea > Elephantidae > Elephas > Elephas maximus. The sequence continues at coordinate 47,482,739 of NC_064828.1, read as the reverse complement.
ACTGCAACATAAGTTAGATAAGGAGTTTTGCTTTAAAGATTCGGATAAGGGGGCCTATTTCTGAAACTCAAAGAAAATTTAGAAGATCTTTGCCTGAAGCCCAAAAACAAACTCGGTTACATCTATGAAGATAGAGAAAGAAGCTTCAAGACAGAGAAACAAGCTTTATCTTCTGGCAAAGATAAAGCTGAAATGCAAGAAAAAACAAAATCCAACAGCAGAATTAAAACCTGCACTGAAGGCAGCAAAGATCAGAACTGACACACCAGAAGATGGACTTTGTGAACTGCAGGACAAACTTGGAGAAAATTCTACTAGAACGCAGGGGAAGAGAACAAAAAGAGAACGTTAAGAGAAAGAATGTGATAGCTATGAAGGGCACAAGATGAGGATTCAAATTAAGCATCACATGGATGTTCCCAAGGAATAAGCCAGAACAGAAAGATAGGAACCAATCATTCAAAAAAGAAAACTTTCCTAAGATTAAAATAAAACTTTACTAAGATTAAAAAATGCCTAAATCTTTAAGGACTCATGAGATTTCGGGAAATCCCACAAAATTTTTAATTTTGAGGCTAAAGGAAAAAAAATTCTGTGTGCATCCAGGCCAGATAATAACAATAACAGAGATATTTATATGTGCTTTCCATGTGTCATCCAATGTCCTAAGCGCTTTACATATATTAACTCTTTAATTTCTCTACTAACGGTATGAAGTAGATGTTACTATTTTCCCCACTTAACAGATTAGGAGATTGAGGCACAGAGAGGCTATGTAATTTTCATAAGGTTTCATAACTAGTAAGTGGTAGATTTGAGATTTGAAACCTAGAAGTCTAAGTTTAGAGTTCATGCTCTTATCTGCTCCACTATACCTCAGAGCAACAGAAATCAAGCTGTAAACCCCAAAAGCCAAAAAACAACATAACAACTGCGTTTGAAGATCACGCAGTAATCCACACATGGGGCCTGAACCTCTTGGCACCTGCCTTCTAAGAGTTTTTCCTTCTTTCTGGATGGTACAATATGAATAAGTAGTGGCCTGTGCTCCTGCCAATGAAGACTACTGCCCTCCCAGTCAGATAGGTGTAAACTACAGTGAGTAAGAAATGCAAATGTCCTTCATGAGTTCTTTTGCTGATGAATCCTATTTGCTTGCCTTTTTGATGTGGTCAAATAGCCACCCCTTCTCCTCTATTCCCTAAAAAAATAAATAAATAAAAATAAGACTAATAAGGATTAATAGGATTCCACCTAACAGAGATCTAATGAGGTGATTTACAGCTGCAGGTCACAACTCATTACTGTGCCAGGAAATCAATAGGTGACAACCAGCATTTTTTAAAGAAAATATCAGAGTGCATCATTATTGCAAAAGTACATAAAACAGGTCATTACATAAAATGTATTTCTCATTTGAGTTGTAGTCAAAAACATTTAAAAGCTTCTGGTAATGGGACGCTGTCTCACAGACAAAACATGATTTTGCCCTATGGAACAGTATGAATACTTTTTATCATGTTGTTGCAGTCGCGTGCGCTGAGTTGATTCGAACTCACAGCGACGCTGTAAGACACAGCAGAACTGCTCCATAGGGTTTCCTAGGCTGTTATCTTTACGGGAGCAGATCGCCAGGTCTATTTTCCCACAGAGCCGTTGGTGGGTTTGAACCACTGACCTTTCAGTTAGCAGCCGAGCACTTAATCATTGTGCCATATATGCTCTGAAAAGTATGTTAAAGAAAGTGCCAGAACTACAGCCATAGGGTTTAGCTCTACTAGATATTAAGACATTATAAAACCGTGTGGTATTGTCATATACACAGACTAATGAAACAGAACAGAAAGTCCAGAAACAAACCCAAATATATATTAGAGAATTTAATATATATCAAAAGTGGCATCCCAACATAGCTGAGGAAAAGAGGGGTTGCTAAATAAATTGTGTCAGTACAACTGGGTGATCAGCTGGGAAAAAAAAAAATCAAGTTGGAACTATGGCTCACTCAAACCAGAAAAAACTCCAAATGGATTGAATATTTAAAGGGAAAACAACACAAGTACTAGTGGGGAAAAAGAGGCTTTTTATTTTTGTTTGTTGTTTGTCTTTTTTAATAATCTTGTAATGGAAAAGATATTTCTAAATATGAAACTCTGGACCCATAAAATGAAAGTTTGATGAATGTGACTATTTAAAAATTTACATGAAAAAAAAACATAAGCAAAGTAAAAAAAAAAAAAAATGAAAGCCTTGAAAAGCATTTGCAATTCAAATCACAGATTTCTGAAACAATGAGCTCTTACAAGTCAAGGAGAAAAAACTCCACAACCCAAATTAAAAATGGATACTACAGTTTGCAGAAAAGAAATAAAAGTGGCTCTTAAACCTATGAAAAGATGCTCAATATTACTTATGAATATGTAAATCAGCCTTATGTTGAGATTCCACTTTGCACTGCAGACTGGCAAAAAATTAAAATGTTTGATGACACACTGGATCACAAGGGTATGGAGAAACAAGAATTCTCAGGCTTTGCTGGCAAGAGTGTTTATTGATATAGTTTCTATGGAGGCCAGTCAAATTGATATATCTCCACTGCCCTGCCAATTAAACTCATAGGAATCTATCTTACCCTTGTATTAGAACATGTGAGAAATTACAAATGTGTAAGATTATTCATACCATTTTTGTAATAGTGAAAGATGTGAAGCAATCTAAATATCCATAAATAGCAGGTTGAGAAATTATGGTCATTTCACACAATGAAAAACCATGTAGGAATCTAGGAAGGTTTTTTAAAAAAATACAGTTGGAAGAGGAAGAAGAGAGTAGAGGAGGAAGAAGATTATCTATTTTTTGTCTTAAAAAAGGTAGCCCACTATCAACTACATATAGAACTGAAAAGGTTTCACTAATGAGTTCTGATCCATCCAGTATTACATGTCAAAGACACAAGTTCTCTAAGAGTTAGGTATACTTCCAAATAGGATTTTCTACTAAACATCCCAGACAGGAGAGAATTTACTCACAAGCATAAAGTTATTTCCAAAATCTTGCCTGGACTTTGGGGAACTAGACATATCTAACCTCAGGTAAGGGGCCCTGGTGGCACAGTGGTTAAGAGATTGGCAGCTAACCAAAAAGTCGGCAGTTCCAATCCACTAGCCACTCCCTGACAACTTGAAGGGGCAGTTCTACTCTGTCCTATAGGGTCGCTATGAGTCGGAACTGACTTACTGGCGATGGGCTTGGTTTTAGTTTTTTAACTCAGGTAAACACAGTTTAGAGATTAAATTTCTAGGTGGGAACAAAAAGCTACATTCCTTTTAATCCTACTTTCCTCTCATATCATATCCTGAAAGATCTATAGAGAAAAGCTAAAAGACAGACAAAAAGACAATATATTTTTAATTGCACAATCTTGCTCCCAAATTAGAAAGAAGTAAATCAGGCAAAGAAAGGCAAGAGAAATAACACAGCCTGGATCCTGCAAATGCATATATACTGCTAACCACTTTTTAAAAAAAATTCAGCTTTCCGTTTAAGGAGTTCACTCATATTTACACACCCTGGAAATCCCCTCTGCCTCACAGCTAACCAGGAACCTCGTCTAAAGCACACACGTAATGCCTAACTTCCCTCGTTCCTTGGAAGGAAACATCAGGATATTTAAGCCCCTTCATGGGTAAGCCCAAAACAAAACAAAATTAAAATATTGTACAGACAGGACTCACTGAAAAATTTTTCAAAAGGGAACACTTTTCATATAAGGGAGACAAATGGCTTAAAGAAAAATTGAGCACTATAAAGAGACAGAACTTAACTCAGTGTTCAGAGACAGTTCCCAGAAAAAAAGCATTTATACAGAGGGTTGCCCAAGCTCTTTTTAAGAATGTTTATAGAGTTTTCACTGTTCACTCTATAAAACTGACCTAACTCAAAATTTTCCCTTTAACAATAACATCTGGACACCATAAAATTATTATCCAAATCAGGTACACACATAAGTCCTCAGAGGAGCTGTGAAGATACTGGAAGCGCCCTGCTGTTGTTGTGTGTCCTCCATTCCAACTCATAGTGACCCTATACGACACGGTGGAACTTCCCCACAGGGTTTGGCAGGCTGTAATCTTTATGGAAGTGAATCACCAGCTCTTTTCTCCCATGGAACTACTGGTGGGTTCGAACTGTCTACCTTACAGTCAGCAGCTGAGTACTTAACCACTGCGCCACCAGGGCTCCTTGAAAGAGCCCTGCACTAGAAATAAGCCAATCTGCGTTTGCATTTTCTCTAGTGGGCCATCCATTAGGTGACTGATTTTGCTCAAGTCACTTCACCTTTGTGGGCCCCGGGTTCCTCAGGTATAAATTGGTACTAATAATACCTACTTTAAAGGGCTATTGTAAGGATTAAATAAAATTAAATAGTTCTAGTACAAAAATACCTTAGCCCCCAAATGTGCTTTAAAACCAAAACCCAAGCCTGTTGCTGTCAAGTCGATTCCAACTCACAGCAACTCTACAGGACAGAGTAGAACTGCCTCACAAGGTTTTCAAAAAGCAGATGGTAGATTTGAACTGCCAACCTTTTGGTTAGCAACCGAGGTCTTAACCACTGTGCCACCAGGGTTCCACATGTGCTTTAGATAAGTAATTATACTACAAGTTTTACTTACAGCTGGCCACCATTCATAACTCTGAATTTTAATATAAGAGACCTAGAAAATAACTTTCCCTGCTTCCTGTTCTTGACTGAGAAATGGGCTCCTATGTTCATATTGCAGTAGAGTGAGTAGATGGATCCCTGTAAGGACCTAACTGCTTCCATACGTGTAAAAACGACAAGCATACATTTCAGTTGTTCCCAGGTATATGATTCAGAAGCCAAAGAGACCATTCAGCCTGTCCCTTTCACAGGCTCTGGACTGACACTGGATCCATCCCCTTTGCAGTATACATGTACAAATCACGTGTTCTCTGCTGGGGGTGGCCTCCACTGCAACCTTGTAGAACGTTTTACGCTTTATAATGTGCATATCTCTTCTGATTCTATCCTCAAAACAATCCCGTGAGAAAATTGAGACACAGGGGACAGGACATTATGACTACATAGAAAATACAGAAGCTCTATTTCTGACTCCCAGCTTACTCACTGAACTGAATGAGCTACTACTTCTTTTGTTTGTAAAATAGAAACAACAATTTATCAGTCATATATGCATATTTTATTTGGTTATCTGCAAAAGCTAGCAGAAGTTTAAAACTTTTTCACAGCTATGAAACAGGAATTCACTATCTTCTATACTCAATTCTATTGCTAATTAAAAAAAGGTCTAGGTTATCTTTTTGTCATTTTTTTGTATGTTACCACTTTTACAAAAAAGACAAAAATAGGTACACATACAGAAATCCATGTTCTTTGGTGGTTATCCGGGATGGGAGGAGGAGGGAGAAGGAATCACCCTCCAGACAGTAGACACTTGTTATTTTTGGTGATGGGAAAGGCAATACTGAACACAGATGAAGTGTGCACAATTTAATCCAGGCAAATGATGACAATAAGAAACACAACAGGTCAAGGAATGTTACTGGTAAATGATCTAACATACACAATTTTGCAAACACAGCAGTAAAAATCAAAAAATATATGAGTGGCTACATAGGTAGACATGTATGCATATATGTGTACAACAAGGTATATGTGTGTATGTACATGTGCACACATAGGAGTATCTATAAACCAAAAAAACCAAACCTGTTGTCACCGAGTCAATTCCAACTCACAGTAGCCCTATAGGATAGAGTAGGATTGCCCCATATGGTTTTCATGGCTGTAATCTTTATGGAAGCAGACTGCCACATCTTTCTCCCGAGGAGCGGCTGGTAGGCTCGAACCACTGACCTTTCGCTTATCAGAGGAGCACTTAGCTCACTGTCACTAGGGCTTCCTGGAGTATCTGTAGGTATAGGTATATATGTGTTTGTGTGTGATGCACATATGCTCATATATACAAGAAAGCACACAGAGGGCACAGCCACAGACATCTCCCGGACACAACCAAACACCCTGCTGGACTGGTTTACTGAATTTGAAGGTTTAGGACCACAGTTTTGTGGGACAATTCAGTCAACTGGAACAACACAGTCCATGAAGATTATATTCTACATCCTCGTTTGGTAAGCAGCATCCGGGGTCCTAAAAGCTTGCAAGAAGCCATCTAAGATACAACTATTGGTCTCTACCCATCCAGAGCAAGAGAGAAAGGGAACCAAAGGCTCAAAGATGAAACCAGTCCACAGGACTAACTACCCACACAAAACAAGGCCTCATCTACCCAGAGACCGGAAGAACCAGCCCAACCACCACCACCATCGACCACCCTGACCAGGGTCACAAAAGATGGTCCTGAATAAAATAAGAGAAAACCCCAAAACAAAACAACTCCCCCAAAAATAGACCAGACTTACTGGATCAGCAGAGACCAGAGAAACCCCTAAGACCATTGCCCCAAGACACCTTCTAAACCCTGAACTGAAACCACTCCCGGAGGTCACCCCCAACCAAACCACAAATTGGCTCATAAAATAAACAATATCACCCATGAACACAGTGTTCCTTTTAATCATCTGTATCTGACCAAATGGTCAACACCCATCTCAAAGGAAAGACTAGAAGGTTGAGGGTGGGGGTAGGGATGGGGAGGAAAGCTAGATTAATAGAAGTAGAACAACCAGGAAGGAAATAATGAGAATGCTGATACAATGTGGAAAATGTAACCAACAGCACCAAATATGTACAGAAATTGTTAAATGGGAACCTAATTTGCTGTGTAAACTTTCACCAAAAAAAACCAATAAAATATTTATTAAAAATAAAAAAAAAAACATATAGAGGTGTTCTACTTAAAATATTTCAACATAGGAGCTCTCACAGATAGGAATAAAATTACATACAAAAATAGATCAATTCCAGAGTATCACTTTGGGCTTTCTTAAGAAAACAATAACTTTTAAATGACATTTCTGAATCTTATCTACTCAAAATTAAGGAGTGTTTATAAACACAGACAGACAGAAGGAAGTATACCAAAACAGTTCCAATGATTAACACTGAGTGTTGGGATTGTGCGTGCACTGCAATCTTCTCCTTCTCCTTTAACATTTTTCAGTATTAACCAGAATTTCCAAAATGTTATTTTCAGACTCAGAAAAGAAAGTAGTTGTTATTATTGTTTTTAATCTATGAGGAGGTAAGATCCCTGGGTGGTGCAAACAGTTAATGTGCTCGACTGCTAGTCAAGAGGCCGGCAGTTTGAACCTTAGTTCAGTGCTTCAGAAGACAGGCCTGGCAATCTGGTTCTGAAAGGTCACAGCCTTAAAAATCCTACGAAGCAGCTCCACTCTGCAAGCATGGGGCTGCCATGGGTCAGGACCGACTTGACAGCAACTACCAACAACAACGAGGAGGTTATCCGTGAATTGAGAACCCATCAAAATCAGATTTTCTAAAAGGGTTAAAAGGCTGTTCTACTGAGAAAAAAAAAAAAAAAATTAGATGGGAATACAGAAGAGAGAATGACTCTTAATTTTTAAATTCCTGGAACTTCTAGTGCCTAAGTTAAACATGGTATTGCTATGAGGCCAAATTGATTGAACGGCACCCAATAACAAGTTAAACACCACTAAATCTGACCAATGTTAAGAATACAGTAAACTCTTGTGTACCACAAGTAAGAAAGTAGTCTATGGAAGTTTTCCATGAGGAGAGTAGAAAGAAAATGGGAAGTATTTTACTCTGAAAGAAAAGCAAAAGGTGAAAAGAGTCCAACAGTAAATGACAGAGTCAAGAATACTCAGGTAGAAATCTTGGGGATATCCCGGGAACACTCATTATCTCAAATGATGCATCTTGTACATCTCATCAGTGGTTTTCCCTTCCGTGTCTAGCTTATACAAATACCTGAATAACTCAAGAGCAATGTACAACTGGAAGATGAGTCATTGCACCAGTAATCAGCGAGATTAAGGGAAATTCTATTTTCCTATGAACTTTGACACAATTTGAATGTTTCATTGTTCCTGCCAGCAATTACTGCTAATTCACGTTTGCACACCTTTCCTTCTGTCGCCATTAATTATGTAAGGAATAGCAAGCACTTTTCCCCTCTCAGAAAACATGTATCAGTCTAATAAGTAGGCACAACTACTGGTATAGTGAAAATGGCATGTGTTTCCAGAACGAAAGATCTGGCTCTGAACCCTGACTTCATGACTTACTAGCTGTGTGGCTTTGGCAAGTTACCGAGCTTTTCTGAGCCTACATTTCCTCATTCTATAAAGTGGAGATAATATTCCTTCCCTCATAAAGTTACTGTAAAGAATAAATGATATAATTAAATAAATGGTAGCTGTGGCATAATAAGTCCAAACACTGGACAATTAGATGTATAAAAACTATCAAATATTTATTGCACCCCTACTGGATGCCAGAATACAAAGAAGGGTACTCTGTCCTTGAAAAAGTTTATAATCATGTTACAGAGACAACAGATAATGACATGAAAAACTAAGTACCAAAACAAGAACACAGAGTACAGGATCAATGGCCAAATGTGTGCCAGAGTTAATAAATGCTACAAGTTCAAAGGAAGAAAAGATAAATGCATACTACAGAGGTCAGGAAAGGCTTCATGACAGAAAAGGGACTTGAGGTAGGCCTTAAGGGAAAAACAGGAATTGGAGATAGAGGTACATTTTAGATGAGGGAAAAAAAGAAGAGGAAGAAACAGCAAAGCATGCCCAGAGCCAGTGAGTACATGGCTTTGGCTGAAGCAGGTGTTTTTGGAGTGGAGCAATAAATGATGAGGCCTGAATGGTAAGCTGTGGTCAACCTGTGGAGAAGGAGTTGCTTTCAAGGTAAGACTGGGAAACTGCAGGTTTTTGGGCAAGGGAGTAACATGACTAACTCAATGTTTTAAAAAGATGGATCTGGCAATAGTGTGAAAAAGGAATGGAAGGATGAGATTCTAGATTCAGGAAAACCAGTTAGGAGGTAATCACAGTTGTTGAAGTTGAGATGCTAAAGACTGATTTTTGTTGTTGTTGTGTGCCATTCAGTTGGTTGTAACTCACGGTGACCTATGCTGTTAGATGTCGTTGAGTCGGTTCCAACACACAGTGACCGTATGTACAACAGAATGAAACACTGCCTGGTCCTGCGCCACCCTCCCAATCGCTATGTTTGAGTCCACTGGTGCAGCCATGGTGTCAATTCACCCCACTGAGAGTCCTTCTCTTTTTCACTGACCCTCTACTTTACCAAGCACAATGTCTTTCTCTAGAGACTGGTCTCTCCTGATAACAGGTCCAAAGTACATGAGACGAAGTCTCGCCATCCTCGCTTCTAAGAAGCATTCTGGCTGTACTTCTTCCAAAACAGATTTGTTCGTTCTTCTGGTGACCCTATAGGACAGAATAAAACTGCCTCATGGCTTTAATCTTTATGGGAGCAGATCGCCAGGTCTTTTCTTCTTCGGAGCAGCTGGTGGGTTCAAACCACTGACCTTTCAGTTAGCAGCCAAGCGCTTAACTGCTGCCCCACCAGGGCCCCTAAAGGCTTGTTACACAAGATAAAATGAATGGAAATCGAACAGCAGGGGCAGAGATGAGAAACGCTGCACAACAGGATTAGTGACTGATTAGACATGAACGGTTAAGGATTAAAGAGTTAAAACTCAAAACCAAAAACCCACTGTCGCTGAGTCAGTTCTGACTCATAGTGACCCCAGAGGGTTTCCAAAACTGTAAATCTTTATGGAAGCAGACTGCCACATTTTTCTCCTGCAGAGCCACCGGTGGTTTTGAACCACCAACCCTTTGGTTAGCAGTCCAGCACTTTAACCACTGCACCACCAGGGCTCCTTTAAAGAGTCAAAATCAGCTTTAACGGGTTTAGTCTGGGTAGTAAAGAAAGAGTCACAAAGGAAACTCAAGGGTGAGGTGGGAGGTTAGAAGGGAAGAAACACTGATGAAGAATTTTATTTCCGACATGTTGAATGTGAGCTCACAATGGCATATTCACATAGAAATGTTTCATAAGCAGTTGGCTACATTGGTTTGGCATTTGAAAGAGTAGTCAAAATTAAAGAAAACAATTTGGGAGTCACATGGACAAGAGAAGTGCTAAAGCTGAGGAAGCCCCATCCTCTTTCCAGAAATATATGCCCTCGTTGCACGGAAATGGCCTTCCTGGTAAGCTGGGCACTGACTGAGCTCCTCCTAGTGAGGAGAAGAGACAGAGTCTGGCTTAAAAAACCGGGAGAGCCCAATATTCATACAAATCCTCTTTAAAGAGGCATGCAGATTGTGGGGTAAATCTTTGTGAACAGTGACACAAGCCTGGGTATGAAGGTCTGTGGTGCAACATGAACTAAGTAGCGAAGATCCTTCCTCGGGTGGACATTGTCACTAGCAACTGCTCAGCCCCATTAGGGACTCTAGAGGCTTAGGAAAACTGTGATGACATACACTGCACCTGTTTCTTCTCTATCTGTCCACTTTGTTTCTGATACTTTTTGTATTCTTAGCTAAACAACCAGGGAACTTCATCAAATTTTACCCTGGATGTATGCGTGGTATCTACCTACTAATCCATAAACTGCTTGAAACATCGCACATACATTTACACAAAATTTTCTAAAAAAAAATTGAGGGGCCTCATAAAGCATTCATGGGCCCTGGGTCAAGAACCCCTGATGTAGACATAGTAGAAAAAGATTAATTGAATCTTGGGAGCAGAAGAGAAAGATGAAGCATCAAAGGAAAAAGAGCAGGGATTTTCATTTGTTTGTCTTTTAAGCAATAAAGCACCCTTTTAAATGAAATCTTCATGGAGCTCCAACATATGAAACAGATGCCATCTGCACACTAAACCTCTCTAACTACTCGAATCTTCCTCCTAAGATACCTCACAGGACTCCACGACCTCATGGAACAGAGCCTGAAAACCACCAGGGTTGAATCACAAAACAAGAGAAGGAAGAGTTATGGTCCTTCTCTCTCTCCCCAAAATCCACTGTAAAGTTCTGCCCCAATACAATGACAATAAACTAAAAGTAAACTTACATGTGGATTTAAACACTAGTTCAGCTATACTGGTCACACAGCTAACTGTCAGGGACAACGGATGCTGTGCTTTGGATCTGATCATTCAGCTCTGCTAGTTCTTGAAGTCATCTGTCGGTTTATTTTGGCACTTGTTTTCTAATAATCATATAAAGCTTCTCCGACTGCAGGTATAGAGGCCCGGTATTAACACAATGGCAAGTGAGTTGGGAAGAAACCACATCAAAATTTTCTGTCTCCAAAGGTCTGGCCCATGTTTAGATGTAATTGTTACTGCTGTTAGCTGCCATCAAGTCAGCTCTGACTCATGGACACCCCCCCGAGTGCAGAGGAGAACTGCTCCATAGGTTTTCAAGGCTGTGACCTTTCAAAAGCAGATGGCCAGGCCTGGCTTCCACAGCACCTGTGCGTGGGTTCCAGCTGCCAACCTTTTGGAAAGTAGTCGAATGTTCAACCATTTGCCCTACCCAGGGTCACCTCGGAAGAAAAGCCTGACGATCTACTTCCAAAAAAAAATTGGCCATGGAAAACAACTCTACTCTGACACACATGGGGTCACTATGAGTTGGGGTCAACTCGACGGCCCCTGGTTTGGATGTCATACAGGCTCCTAAATATATTTTTAAAAAATGAACCACAGTTATCAGGCCGTGGGAGATTTACAAGCACTGCAGGAAATATATTAATTTATGATAAGGCCTTTCACCATTCAACCTTTCACCGTTCAACCTTTCACGTCAACATGTACTCTACCAATAAATCCTTTTCCTGTCCCAGTGACATTGCATCTGGGCAAAGTATTTGACGGTACCTTATAATATTTTCCTAAAAAATATCCTTTGCTCACTTTTCTCATTTTGGACGATTTCACAGGTTAAATAATCAGTTCATCCAAAAAGATACGAATTTATACAACATGAATCTGCATTTTTATTAATATGGCAGAGTACAATTTTGCCGTTATTTTTTCAGCCTGCCTGCAAAGAATCATACCGCTCATTAGGGCAGTGGCCTGCCAAGAGAGAAGCCAGCCTTTGAGACAACCTGAGCTATCTGCTAATGCAAACCATCTGAGAAAACCCACTCCTGGCACAAATGCAGTGAACTCATTAAAAACAACCACTATGTTTAACCTGTCACTAGGTAGCTCAATCCACACACATTCTACTCTTCCAATTATAAGTCTCCAAAAGAAAACCCAGCTCTCCTAAGTGCAGGAAATCACATTTTACTTCCCCACAGCTGCTTCACAGCTGAGGAAAATGCGAAAACAAATAGGAAATGTGCCTAGAGATCTTATTAACAACGAGTGGAAATCCCCTGGCTCCACATTTCCCTGTGAGCACCACCAAGGACATCTACACTCAGGTTTACATTTCTCTTCGAGGAAGGCCTAACCACACCAGAACTCATCTGCAGCTGCCACCTGCACACAAGGCAGTGGCGGATACACACTGGAGCATTCCAGGTTGCTGCTTCAGCTACAGTTTTCACTACATGATGTATTAACATGTACTGAACTTTTTTTTTTTTTTTAATTCCGACCAAGTGTTAATAACCCTTTTGCGAAGGAAAAGCAATGGAATACAGTAGATTTTCTCTCCACAGCCGACTCTGAATGTGAATTTTTTTACTCTATCAAGAAATTTCATCTCTCATTTGAAAACGGAAAAAGGAATATATTACCAAATGTGCAAATGACAATGACAATTTTCAGTATTTTAAAAGTATTATTTGCTTAAAGATTTTCACTTTCTATAGTGACATTTCATCTTTTATAATGAATACTGGGTGGTACACATGGTTTGCTCTTGGCTACTGACTGAAAGGCTGACAGTTTGAACCTACCCTGTGGCACCACAGAAGAAAGGCCTGGTGGTCTGCTTCCATAGAGATTACACTCAAAAAAACCCTACGGCACTCAGTTCTCCTCTGCAGCACAGGGGTCACCATGAACGGGCATTGACTCAACTGCAGGGGATTTGGTTTTTGTGTTTTTATGCAGTGAAACCTGTGAGAGCTGGAACTCAACAGGACTTATTTTTCTGAGTCTCTCAAGTTTCCCACCTTCGGCAGGGTACAGTCTTACCTCTTTTCTATCATTCGTTTTAGTGGAAAATATTTGAATTTTCCCTCTCTGACAGGTTACCACCTTACACAGGTTTCAGTTTTCACAGGTGTTAATGTACTACATTTGCTTGTGGGAAAATACTACAGAAAGACATTGTCTCTGCATGAAATTCATAAGGATGCACTGTTTTATAATTTCTTTCTTCATTACTTTTATCATAAAAACTTGTGTATTTATTTAATGTAACAGCTTTTTAAAAATATTTTTGAAATGGAAAATTTCAAATATACAAGAATAGGTAGAATAATATAATAAATCCCTATGAAACTATAACTTTATCAACTTATAGCCAATCTTGTTTCATATATAATCCCGCCTACTCCATCTCCCATTTCCCAATTATTTTTGAGGCATCTCTCACATCGAAAACCCTGGTGGCGTAGTGGTTAAGTACTATGGTTGCTAACCAAAGGTCAGCAGTTCGAATTCACTACCCACTCCTTGGAAACTCTGGGGCAGTTCTACTCTGTCCTACAGGGTTGCTATGAGTTGGAATCAACTCGACTGTAATATTATCTCAGATATCACATCATTTCATCCATAAATGTATCAGTGTATAGCTCTAAAATATAGAGCTTTAAAACTTACAACTCAATAGCATTATTACCTATACCTAAGAAAAAAAAAACAATAATTTCTACTACCTCTAATAATCAGTGTTCAGGTTTCTTTGATTGTTCAGACCATGAACTAAGGACCCAATACGTTCCATACACTGCAAATGGTTGACATATCTCAAATTGCTTTTAATCTTTAGGTTCTTAATCTTCTTTTTGTGAAACTCTTTCGCAGAGTTTCCCGTGGAATGGATTTGGTGACTGTATTCCTAAGGTAAAATTTAACATGTTTCTTTGTTCCCTGTATTTCCTGTAAATTAGTAGTTAGATCTAGATGCTTAATCAGGTTCAAGTTTGATATTTTCATGTTACAAATTCTTAACTGTTCTATTTCCTGTTTCTTAAAAGCTTAGGGGAGAAGAAAACCACTGGCCAAGCTTCAGCCTATAGCTAAACAGTAGTGCAAAGAGATAAGCAGGTGTCATATGCTCTTCTCAAGACTTAACTTGGAATTTCTATGTTAAAATATTATGGAAAGCCAGCAAGATATTCTAAAGAACTTCACAGATCAAAAGGTCAAAAATGATTTGATGCCCCCTTTTTTTCCTCCCAAGGGGCTCCAGTGGCATAGAGGTTAAAGCGCTTGGCTGAACTGAAAGCCTGGCAGTTTCAAATCCACCAGCGGCTCCATGGGAGAAAAATGTGGCAGTCTGCTTCCGTAAAGATTACAGCCTTGGAAACCCTTTGGGGCAGTTCTTCTCTCCTATAGGGTCACTACGAGTTGGAACCGACTCCGACAGCAATGGATTTTTCTTCCCTCCCAGACTGACATTGTACTGGATAAAGGCTCTGCGCTTTTATTCACCTAAATCAAACTTTCTACTCTACAACGCATTGTCTTCAGGGCTTCTTCCGCATTTCTGCTCCCACTAGGAAAAGCTGACCTTTATCTTATTTTTCTTAACACATAACTAGGTTGCCTGGCAACAGTTACAAATATTTCAGGACTCAAAGGGACCTTGGAAATCATCTAGTTCAAATCTTCTCCTTTTAAAGATCACGAAATAGAGAACCAGAGTAATGAACTTTCCCATGGTGAGTATGAAGATGATGATAAGCAACCTTACATAAAAGCACAATTAAAACTAAGAAAGAAGCAGAATTAGGATTTGAGCAAAGGTTTCTTGAACTTCTCCAAGAATACAAACCCCCTTCTACTTTGCATTTTTGCAAATGATGTATTCTGCATGTACAGAAATGTTTCAGATAACTGCAGCATGCTCCTTTAAATGCCCAATTTTATTGAATTTTAATCCTGTAAAGTCTAGATAATCCAAGATGGAAATTTATCAGAAATAAACTGCATGCTTTCTTTTAGTAAAAAAAGAACACTGAACAATATCTTAGTAAATTTCTTAGTGACCCAGTATTTTCATGATGAACTCTGGGCTGCAGAGTCAGCCTCCAGCTCATGGTGACCCCCTGCACGATGGAGCAAAATGCTGCCCAGTCCCGCTCCATTCCTGCGACGGGCTGTGGATGGGACTGTTGTGATCCACAGAGTTTTCACTGGCAGATTTTCAGAAGGAGATCGCCAGGCCTTTCTTCCTAGTCTTAGTCTGAAACCTGTTTAGCATCGTAGCAATATAGAAGCCTCCAGTGAGGACGGTGACTACACAGGCAGTGCACTAGCCAGGAATTAAACTTGGGTCTCCAACATGGAAGGCAAGAATTCTACCACTGAACTACTACTGCCCCCAAATGAGCTGCCGTTGAGTCAGTTCTGGCCCATGGCAATCCCCATGTGTGTCAGAGTAGAACTGTGCTCCATGGGGTTTTCAACGGCTAACTTTTCAGAAGTGGAATCCCAGGCCTTTCTTCTGAGGCACCTCTGGGTAGACCTGACTCTCCAACCTATTGGTTAGCAGCCCCAAGTGCATTAAGGCATTTGTACCACCTGGGACTCCTCCAGCACTCTAATCCACATTAAATTCCCCACTCTAGCATTGCCCTCAGACCTGCCCCCCAAAAGGTTTTCCTAAGTCTAAAAATCACCAATCCTATTCTAAAACACCAGCAACTAAATACCTACATACATACCCAATGCCGATTCCCTTATAAAACCAATCTCAGCTAGGCTTTAGGAGGAAAGTGCACTGCTTCAAACTAATTCTTATAAAAAAAAGACTGGACCCCAGCTGCTCTAATTTCAGCTAGTGCTCTAAGAGAAAATAGAGAAGTTCTGGAAAGATGAAGGGAACTATCTGGAGTCCGGAAGGAGACTGGAAGGAGTCAGTCTGGTTCAATCTTGAGTTTTTACCCTACTGTACTTCTAAACTCATTGGTTTTCTAGAAGTTTCACATTTTTGTCCATAATTCTTACACCAGCTCACTTGGATGATGCAGAAATCACATACCCATTATTTAGTTTTGATTATGCTGTGGGTGTAGGTGAGGAAGGGGTGCTGGGAAATAACATTAGTGATCTCGTTAGTATCCATTGGATAAGATGTTTATAAGTTCAGGACTACTTATTCATTAATAAGCTTTTACAAATAATCACGTAAAAATAGCTTTAAAACTATATTTTGCAGATAATTAAATTTCTCTCTCAGGTTTTTTATCTGCAAATTTTCAAACCTTGTCATTTGCCACAAATTTTTTAAATTTGAAAAAAAAAAAATAGTTCATAAAAATGACTAGATCTTCAAAAAAAAGTAGAAGGTTCTCAAGAGCTCAGTTCATATCTTTTACAGTTTACAGCTGTCACTCTGAAGCCACTGTTGGGATCTCTGCCCTCCAAACTTAAAACAATTAAAAAAAAAAAAAAAACCCTAAATTAGATCAGCTCTTCACTGACATTTCATTTGGGTCACATGTTCTGTCTTTAATTTGTAGTTAGAGAAACACCAGAAGGCCTTCCCACTGTCAATTAACTGAAGCGATATTATCAAGCAGAACAAACGGTTTGATTTAAACTTAACCTTAAAAACTCAATTAAATGTATCACATGCCATTTGCCTTCATCCGATTTCTTTTTTAGATAGCAGAGCCCCAAGTCATTTACGTTTTATTTAAGAAGTTCTAAATCATGGGATCACTGAGGCTGCTATTGAGATTGACGCTTCATTAGAAGTTCAAAATGACAGGATAATGGTAAGTTGTTATTTCCTTCTTTGTAGTTATCTATTTTTATTGAAATTTTTTATAATTTATAATTATTTTTATAATCAGAATAAAAACCACTTCCATTTTAGAAAGAGAATGATGATGATGAAAGAAGTAATCTCAGTTAATAAAGACCAAAAGAGAAGACCAAGTCGATTCCAACTCACAGCAACCCTTCAAAACAGAACTGCCCCATTGGGTTTGTAAGGCTATAATCTTTACGGGAGCAGACTATCACATCTTTCATAGGGCGGCTGGTGGGTTCGAACTGCCGACCTTTCGGTTAGCAGCCAAGTGCTTTAAACACTGCGCCACCAGGGCTCCTTAAATGAGAACAGAAGGAACTGAATTGATACACTGAATAGTGGGACTGTTGCCTTTGTTTTGTTTTGTTCTAACTTCCTTTGTTAGTATGTTTGTGTAATAAAATTGAGGGAAATAAATTTTACCTATACTTCAAATAAAAAAAAAAAAAGGAAACCACATTTTAAACAAAGTTGCAAAGGTTCCCAAGATCCTTTCTGGGGTTGGCAAGGTCAAAACTATTCTCACAATACTAAGATGTTACTCGCCTTTTTCACTCTCATTTGCTTAAAGTGTACAGAAGAGTTTTGGTGTAGTATCAAAGAATAGCCACAGTTACCTGAAAATGATAACAAAATTCTCTTTTCCAACTTCTCCATAAGGCTGCATTTTCCTTACTTATTTCAACCAAAGCAACATACCACAATAGACTGAATGCAGAAGGTATAAAAATAATGTCTTCCATTAAACCATATAATTGAATCACATAATTTGGAAATATGTAATACAATGCCTCTCTTCTCTTTTTTTTTTTTTTTTGTTTGTTTTGGACAATACAGTTATTTTTCATAAAAAATATGTAATTAGTATTAACATGAAATAGTTCTTATATTGTTATTTTAAATAAATTAATAAATATTTTAAAGGTTCTCAATTTTAATTTCTAATTCAGAAATCTCTGGGTCCTCGACAATTTTTAAGAGTATAAAGGGTCTGAAACCAACAAGTTTGAGAAGTGGTCTTCTAAAGTATTTCTTACTCTATAAAAGAAACAGAACTCTACAAAAGAAACAGAACTCTACAAAAGAGTATTTCTAAAAGAAACCAAAAAAAAGCTACTTAAGACTGAATTTATAGTTTATAGAACAAATGATTAATATCTAGGATTTGCTTCAAAATAATCTGAGGGGCAAGGGGGGAATGGGTGGAAGTATGAATGAAATAAGAGCAGCCATGAGTTAGTAACCACTGAAACTGGGGGATTCATTACACTGTTCTATCTCTGCATATGTCTGAATTTTCCCCTAATAAAAAGCTTAAAGAACTAAATGTGGAAAAAAAAAAAGAAAATCTGATTGCAATTTAACATATTACTAAGAACAAAGGCAGCTAAGAGAAAAAAAGAACTAAATAATACTGAGTTACTTATTTGAAGAACTAATTAAAATAATTAATATTAAACTAACACTATCCATGCAGCTCCAAATTCACTTTTTGATCTTTACTGATGCTTACTCAACTACAGTAAAACCTGCAAAAGCCGGAACCTGTGTAGGCAAAAACCTGTCAGAGAAGACAAATGCAAACATGTTTCACTGGTAGACAGTAATAGTAAGTGATAAGCCTGCACTCTGTCAAAGGCAGAAAACTTGCGAGACCTGGAAACACCAGGCAGCCCCGTAGAGTTCCAGTTCTCAGGTTTCACTGTGGTTTCACATAGTTAAATTGGTGTATGCATAACATTTGAAGTTCCACTTTGTTCCCTTAAAATTCACATATACAGCTTTCATCTCTACCTATTACCACTACTCTGAGTTAAAAAAAGACATAGATACTTTTCAGGCTAATATTAAAAGCAGCTCACCAAATCCTTTAACTTGATTGACCCAGGTGGAGAAGGATAATTTTTAGATGCTACACTATTGCCATCTGCTGGCTGTGTTGTGTAAGTACAGTAAATGTTAGAAACGCTAAGATATAACCTGATATGACTGCGGTTTTCTCCCAAAATTATCCAATATAAAAGAAGCTTGCCATACATTAAAAAAAAAAAAAACCCATTGCCAGTGAGTCAATTCCAACTCACGGAAACCCCATGTATTACACAGTAGAATTACTCCATAGGGTTTTCATGGCTGTAATCTTAACAGACAGAAGCAGATCACTGGGGCATTTTTCCATGGTACTGTTGGGTGGATCTGAACTGCCAACCTTTAGGTTAGTATCAAGCACAGACTGTCTGCACCAACAACAGACCTGCCATAGTCAGGCTTCCCCAAAATCTCACATTAGAACAGTGGTTCTCAACTCTGGCTGTGCTTTAGAATCATCTGGGAGCTTTTAAAAATCCTGATGACCAGGTGCCACGTAAGAGGAATTCAATCCGAATCTTTACGTTACAAAAATGAAAATCAAGCCACAGATTGGGAGAAAATATTTGTAAGATATATATCCAACAGCGGCCTCATATCTAGAATGTATAAACTCTTAGAACGCAATGCCAAAACCACTCAATTTTTAAAATGGGCAAAAGATTTGAATGCTTCATCAAAGATAAACAAATGGCAATTAAGCACATAAAAAGATGCTCAACATCAGTAGTCATTAGGAAAATGTAAACTAAAACCACAATGAGATACTACTTCATCGATTACACTGACTAAAAGAAACTGATCATACCAAGTGTTGGCAAGAATGTGCAGTTAATTTTATCTCCTAAAATGTTCTAATTAACAGGGATCAAATCCATGGTGCTAAAAACCCTGAGCAAAAAGTTAATGGATGACAGGATAGTCACATGGTCTCAAAGTATTACTCCATAGACTACTTACTAATTTGACAGGGAAAAATATACCTTTACAGTGGAGAGGATTAGCAGCCACCCTCTTAATCCAGTGAATACACTTTACATCAGCAATAGTGGGAACAACCTAACAGTATGGGCCTGCTGTAAGAAGCACACAGCATTACCCATGTAGTACTGTCAAAAGCACTTAAGCTGAATCTAATAAAGGGGAAACAATCAGACGGACATTTCAAAATCTTGTTACTCAAAATGTGGTCCAAAGACTAGAATCACATCACTTGGGAGCTCAATCAAAACACAGAAATCTCAGGTCCCACTTCAGACAACTCAATCAAAATCTGCATTTTAGCAAGATCCTCAGGTGATTCACAGGTACAAAACTGGAGAAGCCCTGTGTAAGACAAATAACTCAGATGCTTCAAAAGAGTCACTATCATAAAAACAAAAAAAGAGAGTGGGGACTGGTCTGGATTAAGAGAGATAAAACAATCAAAAGTGCTGGGGAGCCAAGATGGCAGAATAGAGGGACACTTCCAGCGAGCCCTCTTACAACAAAGACCCCCAAAAAACAAGTGAAACGAGTATATTCATGACAAGCTAGGAGCCCTGAACATCAAAAGCAAGATTAGAAAACGAACTGAGGGGCAAAGGGAGGAAGAGACAGTTCAGAAGCCGAGAGGAGTTACCGGACCTGAATTGCAGGGAGCCCTCAGGCACCATTCCCAGGAGCGGTGGTGGCAGGCTGGTACTAGCGTTCGGCCGTAGTTTCCTCAGGGAAAAGCAGCCAGCCACACAACCTACTCACACCTCCGGAATCAGAGAAGGGCGCTCTCAGCAAAAGCTAGCTACTTGCCTGTACTTTACTATCCGCTCCCCCGCCCCACTCCCACCCCTCCCCACTCCCAAGCCGGCTTCAGTGACTGATTTCCCTGGGCCTGAGATAGGCCCTGTTGAGCACCTATAGCCATCCTCCTGTCTTTGGAGAAGGAATAAATTTGCAATTGGGGGAAAAGATAATTTGCCACTGGGGAAGCTCAGGACAGAAGTGGCTCCTGTCCAGGCATAAACGGTCAGTAGACTCTGAATACCTTTGCTCCCTGCATGGACCTGTGTGGGGCTATTTCAGGAGAACAGGCCCTTATTGGCAGACTCCAACTGTTTCAGCTGTGGGGCAGAGAGGTGGTTGTTTGATGTTTGACATTGCTTTGCCTATTAAATAGGGTCATCACCTACCCACATCAGGGACCTAAGGACTGGTGGCTCCACTCAGGTCACCCAGCCACCCGTAACAGGGATCCAAGGATAACGGATACCTCCAAGTCCTTACAACCAAAAACACTGGGTGCCCCTAGTCCATCTGCAGAACCCACCCACCTGTACGCTCTAGGAAACAGGGACATGTTTTCCTCAGAGACACGTGGGGGACGATTCTCAGCCCCCTGCCTTGTTCACAGAGTGTGATCCCCTGCTGCAACCAGATACCAGTACCTACACTAATCACTCCTGCCCCTCTAAGACCGTAGGACAGAGCCTGTACCACACACTTGATTATCAGCTACCTGGGCACCTGAGCTGAATTCATACAAGAAAAGTGAATGGACTCCTAGACTGATATACCTGATAACAGCTCTAGCCATCTGGGGATAGGATGTCACAGCTCCAAAGGTGAAAACAATCAAGCTAGCTCACTCAAGAAACCCATTCGGCATATCAAAACAAAGCAAAGCAAGAAGCTACGACACAGTAAGCAAACATAAAATGAACTAACACAATAACTTATAGATGGCTCGGAGACAACAGTCAGTATCAAGTCACATAAAGAAACAGACCATGATCGCCTCAACAAGCTCTCAAAACAAAGTATCAGGGGATCTTTCAGAGGAAAATGCCTTCCTGGAATTACCAGAAGCAGATTACGAAAGATTAATATACAGAACACTTCAAGACATCAGGAAGCAAATAAGGCAATACAGAACAAGCCTAGGAACACACAGATAAAGCAATTGAAGAAATTTAAAAGATTATTCAGGGACACAAGGAAAAATTTAATAAGCTGCAAAAATCCAGAGACAGACAGCAATCAGAAATTCAGAAGATTAACAATAAAATTACAGAAGTAGACAACTCAATAAACAGTCAGAGGAGCAAAATTGAGCAAGTAGAGGGCAGAATTTCTGAACTTGAAGATAAAGCACTTGGCACTAATATATTTGAAGAAAAATCAAATAATAGCATTAAAAAAAAAATGAAGAAACCTCTATCAAGAGAAATAACCCACAAGTGATTGGAGGAGCAGAACAGGGAGGGACAGAGAAAATACAGAGAGAATTGCTCAAGTTTTGTTGGCAGAAAACTTCTCTGATATTGTGAAAGACGAGAAGATATCTATCCAAAACGCTCATGAAACTCCACGTAAGACAGATTTTAAAAGAAAGTCACCAAGACATATTATAATCAAACTTGCCAAAACCAAAGATAAAGAGAATTTTAAGAGCAGCTAGGGATAAACGAAAAGTCACCTACAAAGGAAAGTCAGTAAGAATAAGCTCGGGCTAACTGGAAGAACCACACAGGCAAGAAGGCAAAGGGATGACTTATATAAAAAACTGAAGGAAAAAAATTGCCAGCCAAGAATCTTATATCCAGAAAAACTGTCTCTCAAATATGAAGGTAAAATTAGGACATTTCCAGATAAATAGGGAATGTGTAAAAACCAAACCAAAACTACAAGAAATACTGAAGGGAGTTCTTTGGTTAGAAAATCAATAACATCAGGTATTAATCCAAGACTAGAACACTGGGTAGAGCAATCGGAGGTCAATCCAGATAGGGAAATCATGAAAATAAATCAAGATGAAAAAACACTAAAAACAGGGAAACAGTGATGTTATTATGTAAAAGATAACATTAAAACAATAAAAAGGGACTAAGAAACGTAGTCATAGCTCTTCCATATGGGGAGGAAGACAAGGCGATACAAAGAAATAAAAATTAGGTTTAAATTTAGAAAAATAGGGGTAAATAATAAGGTAACCACAAAGGAGACAAATGATCCTACACATCAAAATAAAATATGAGAAAAAAATAGAGACTCAACAGAAACAAAATCAACAACAACAAATATGAGGAAAGGACAATATATAAAGATAATCTACTCAGCACATAAAATTAAGTGGGAAAAAGAAACTGTCGACAACACCCAAAAAAGACATCAAAATGATAGCACTAAATTCATACCTACCCGTAATTACGCTGAATGTAAATGAACTAAATGCACCAATAAAGAGACAGAGAGTGGCAGAATGGATTAAAAAACACAATCTGTCTATACGCTGCCTACAAGAGACACACCTTAGACTCAGAGACAAAAACAAACTAAAGCTTAAAGGATGGAAAAAGTGTATCAAGCAAACGACAATCAAAAAAGATCAGGAGTGGCAATATTACTTTCTGACAAAATAGACTTTAAAGTTAAATCCATCATAAAGAATAAGGAAGAACAAAATATAATGATTAAAGAGACAATATATCAAGAAAATATAACCATATTAAATATTTATGTACCCAATGACAGGGCTGCAAGATACATAAAACAAACTCTATCAGCATTGAAACGTGAGATAGACCGTTCCACAATAATAGTGGGAGACTTCAACACACCACTTTCGGTGAAGGACAGGACATCCAGAAAGCAGCTCAATAAAGACATGGAAGATTTAAATGCCACAATAAACCAACTTGACCTCATAGACACATACAGAACACTCCACCCAACAGCAGCCAAGTATACTTTCTTTTCTAGTGTACATGGAACATTCTCTAGAATAGACCACATATTATTAGGTCATAAAGAACCCTTAGCAGAATCCAAAACACTGAAATATTACAAAGCATCTTCTCTGACCATAAGGCCATAAAAGTAGAAATCAATAACAGAAAAAGCAGGCAAAAGAAATCAAACACTTGGAAACTGAAAAACACCCTGCTCAAAAAAGACTGCATTATAGAAGACATCAAGGATGGAATAAAGAAATACATAGAATCCAATGAGAATAAAAACACTTCCTATTAGAACCTTTGGGACACAGCAAAAGCAGAGGTCAATTTATATCAATAAATGCACACATACAAAAAGAAGAAAGGGCCAAAATCAAAGAATTATTCCTACAATGTGAACAAATAGAGAGGAACAAAAGGAACCATCAGGCACCAGAAGACAACAAATAATAAAAATCAGAGCAGAACTAAATGAAATAGAAAACAAAAACAACTGAAAAAATTAACAATACCAAAAGCTGGTTCTTTGAAAAAAATCAACAAAATTGATAAACCATTGACCAAACTGACTAAAGAAAAACCGGAGAGGAAGCAAATAAATCAAATAAGAAATGAGATGGGCGATATTGCAACAGACCCAACTGAAATTAAAAGAATCATATCAGATTACTATGAAAAAGTGTACTCTAACAAATTTGAAAACCTAGAAGAAATGGATGAATTCCTAGAAAAACACTACCTACCTAAACTAAAGCAAACAGAGGTAGAACAAATAAATAGACCCATAACAAAAGAAGAAATTGAAAAGATAATCAAAAAACTCCCAACAAAAAAAAGCCCTTACCCGGATGGCTTCACTGCAGAGTTCTACCAAACTTTCAGAGAAAAGTTAACACCACTACTACTAAAGGTACTTCAGAGCATAGAAAAGGATGGAATACTCCCAAACTCATTCTCTGAAGCCAGCATTTCCCTGATACCAAAACCAGGTAAAGACACCACAAAAGAACAAAATTACAGACTGATATCCCTCATGAACTTAGATGCAAAATCCTCAACAAAATTCTAGCTAACAGAATTCAACAACGTATCAAAAAAATAACTCACCATGACCAAGTGGGATTCATACCAGGTATGCAGGCATGGTTTAACAGTAGAAAAACAATTAATATAATCCATCATATTAAATAGAACAAAAGATAAGAATCACATGATTTTATCAATTGATGCAGAAAAGGCATTTGATAAAATTCAACACCGATTCATAATAAAAACTCTCAGCAAAATAGGAATAGAAGGAAAATTCCTCAACATAATAAACGGCATTTATACAAAGCCAATAACCAACATCATCCTAAATGGAGAGAGCCTGAAAGCATTCCCCTTGAGATCGGGAACCAGACAATGATGCCCTTTATCACCACTCTTATTCAACAGTGTGTTGGAGGTCCCAGCCAGAACAATTAGGCTAGATAAAGAAATAAGGGGCATCTAGATTGGCAAGGAAGAAGTAAAAGTATCTCTGTTTGCAGATGATATGATCTTATACACAGAAAGCCCTAAGGAATCCTCCAGAAAACTACTGAAACTAATAGAAGAGTTCAGCAGAGTATCGGGGTTCAAGATAAACATACAAAAATCAGTTGGATTCCCCTACACCAACAAAAAGAACATCGAAGAGGAAATCACCAAATCAATGTCATTTACAGTAGCCCCCAAGAAGATAAAATACTTAGGAATAA
Source organism: Elephas maximus indicus (assembly GCF_024166365.1). Lineage (NCBI taxonomy): Eukaryota > Metazoa > Chordata > Mammalia > Proboscidea > Elephantidae > Elephas > Elephas maximus. The sequence goes on along the minus strand of NC_064828.1, from coordinate 47,457,410 downwards.
ATCTTACCAGAGATGTAAAAGACTTATACAAAAAAAACTACAGTACACTTCTGTAAGAAACCAAAAGAGGCTTACATAAGTGGAAAAATATACCTTGCTCACGAATAGGAAGACTTAACATTATAAAAATGTCTATTCTACCAAAAGCGATCTATACATGTAATGCAATTCCGATCCAAATCCCAACGACATTCTTTAATGAGATGGAGAAACAAATCACCAACTTCATATGGAAGGGAAAGAGGCCCCAGATAAATAGGCATTACTGAAAAAGAAGAACAAAGTGGGAGGCCTTACTTTACCTGATTTTAGAACCTATTACGCCGCCACAGTAGTCAAAACAGCCTGGTACTGGTATAACAACAGATACAAAGACCAATGGAACAGAATTGAGAATCCAGACATAAATCCATCCACATATGAGCAGTTGATATTTGACAAAGGCCCCAAAGCAGTTAAATGGGGAAAAGAGAATCTTTTTAACAAATGGTGCTGGCATAACTAGATATCTATCTGCAAAAAAACGAAACAAGGCCCGTACCTCACACCATGCACAAAAATGAGCTCAAAATGGATCAAAGACCGAAATATAAAATCTAAAACGATAAAGATCATAGAAGAAAAATTGGGACAACGTTAGGAGCCCTAATACATGGCATAAACAGGAGACAAAACATTACTAACAATGCAGAAGAAAAACAAGGTAACTGGCAGCACTTAAAAATCAAACACCTATGCTCATCTAATGACTTCATCAAAAGAGTAAAAAGACCACCTACAGACTGGGAAGAAGTTTTTTGCGATGACATTTCTGATCAGTGCCTCATCTGTAAAATCAACATGATACTGCAAAAACTCAACTGCAAAAAAACAAATAACCCAATTAAATAATGGGCAAAAGGTAAGAACAGACACTTCACTGAAGAAGACCTTCAGGCTGCTAACAGATACATGAGGAAATGCTCAGGATCATTAGCCATTAGAGAAATACAAATCAAAACTACAATGAGATTTCACCTCACTCCAACAAGGTTGGCATTAATCCAAAAAGCACAAAACAATAAATGTTGAAGAGGCTATGGAGAGATTGGAGCACTTACAAATTGCTGGTGGGAATGTCAAATGGTACAACCACTTTGGAAATCGATTAGGTGCTTCCTTAAAAAGCTAGAAATAGAACTACCATTAGATCCAGCAATCCCACTCCTCGGAATATATCCTAGAGAAATAAGAGCCTTTACACAAACAGATATATGCACACCCATGTCCACTGCAGCACTGTTTACAATAGCAAAAAAGATGAAAGCAACCAAGGTTCCCATCAACAGATGAATGGATAAATAAATTATGGTATATTCACACAATGGAATACTACACATCCATAAAGAACAGTGATGAATCGGTGAAACATTTCATAACATGGAGGAATCTGGAAGGCATTATGCTGAGTGAAATTAGTCAACTGCAAAAGGACAAATATTGTATAAGACCACTACTATAAGAATTCAAGAAATAGTTTAAACAGAGAAGAAAATATTCTTTGATGGTTACGAGGGGTAGGAGAGGGGCATTCACTAATTAAATAATGGATAAGAACTACTTTAGGTGAAGGGAGAGACAACACACAATACAGGAGAGGTCAGCACAACTGGACTAAATCAAAAGCAAAGGAATTTCCTGAATAAACTGAATGCTTCAAAGGCCAGCGTAGCAGGGGCGGGGGTTTGGGGACCATGGTTTCAGGGGACATCTAAGTCAATTGGCATAATAAAATCTACTAAGAAAACATTCTACATCCCACCTTGGAAAGTGGCATCTGGGGTCTTAAATGCTGGCAAGCAGCCATTTAAGATGCATCAATTGGTCTCAACTGACCTGGACCAAAGGAGAATGAAGAACACTAAGGATACAAGGTAATACGAGCCCAAGAGACAGAAACGGCCACATAAACCAGATACTACATCAGTCTGAGACCAGAAGAGCTAGATGATGTCCGGCTACATCACACGACTGCCCTGACAGGGAACACAACAGAGAAGCCCCGAGGGAGCAGGAGAGCAGTGGGATGCAGACCCCAAATTCTCGTAAAAAGACCAGACTTAATGGTCTGACTGAGACTAGAAGGACCCCGGTGGTCACTGCCCCCAGGCGTTCTGTTGGCCCAGGACAGGAATCGTTCCCAAAGCCAACTCTTCAGACAGGGATTGGACTGGACAATGGGAAGGAGAGAGATGCTGGTGAGGAGTGAGCTTCTTGGATCAGGCGGACACTTGAGACTATGTTGGCATCTCCTGCCTGGAGGGAGATTAGAGGGTAGAGGGGTTTAGAAGCTGGTGAAATGGACACGAAAAGAGAGAGTGGAGGGAGGGAGTGGGCTGTCTCATTAGGGGTAGAGCAATTGGGATTATGTAGCAAGGTGTATATAAGCTTTTGTGTGAGAGATTGACTTGATTTGTAAACTTTCACTTAAAGCACAATTAAAAAAAAAACAAAACAATGAAAAGCAATGAGTAAACGTTGATTGAATCCTGGATCGAGGGATGGAGGGAAGTTATGAAATACATTTTTGGTGGATAACTGGGGAAATCTGCATATCAACTTTTTATTCCATAACACTGAATTAATGTTAGTTTTCTTAAATGTGATAGCACTTAGTTACATAAAATTTTCTTTCTTAGAAGATACATGTTGAAATATTTAAGATACAGTGTCATCATTTCTGCAATTTACTTTCAAATGCTTCATACAAAAACAGAGAGAAAGCAAATGCATCATAATATTTAATAATTGGTTTCTCTAGACAAAGGGTATATAGGTGATCATTGTGCTACTTTTTTCACTGTTTCTGCAGGATGAAAAAAACATTTTAAATAAAAAATTGGGACTAGGAAGATTATTCAATTAGCACACAACAGAAATGGTCAGTCTTTGGTAGCAAGCAACATGATTCACACAACCTTGCATCTACCTTAACACCTGACTCAGGAGATACATATAAGTGCTCAATAGAGGTATGTTGAGAGAACAGGGAATTTACTGGCTTAAAGTATGTTTTAGCTGGCTGAAACTCCTACTAAAGCACTAAGCGCTGCTACAACCACAAGGCTGTCAGACATACATGGAACTAGGATTGCTACTGTAACTTCGGATTCCATGAGAGGCAGTAGAGTATAATGGCAAAGGTTTTGAGGTCAGTCAGACCTAGATTTTATTAGTGGGGTGTCCTTGGGCAGATTTACTCTCCCAATGTCTGAATCAATTTATCTGTAAAATAAAAATAAAACAGTACCTTTTAGGGTGGTTGTAAGGATTAAATGAGATATAAGACAAGGGATGTCTGTAACCAACAACACACAAGCTCCACAAGATAAGCTAGATGACCGGGATCTTCTAAAAATTAAACATTTATGCTCATCAAAAGACTTTACCATAAGGATAAAAAGAGAACCTACAGACTAGAAAAAAATTTTTGGCTATTGTAAGTCAGACAAAGGTCTAATCTCTAAAATCTATAAGAAAATCCACCACCTCTGCAACAAAAAGACAAATAATCCAATTAAAAAATGGGCAAAAGAAATGAACAGACACTTTACCAAAGAAGACACCCAAGTGGCCAACAGACACATAAGGAAATGCTCATGATCTCTGGCAACAGAGAAATGCAAATCAAAGCCACAATGAGATATTGACACGAATCAATAAAAGAAGAAATAACAAATGTTGGAGGGGCTGAAGGGAGATCAGAGCTTTTATGCACTGCTGGTGGGAATATAAAATGATACAACCATTTGGAATATGATATGGCACTTTCTTAGAAAGCTAGAACTAGAAATACCATATGATCCAGGAATCCCACTCCTTGGAATATATCCTAGAGAAATAAGAACCTTTACACACCCATGTTCATTGTAGCACTGTTTACAATAGCAAGAAGATTGAAGCAACCTAGATGCCCATCAGTGGATGAATGGATACAAAAATTATGGTATATTCACACAATGGAATACTATGCATCAATAAAGAACAAGGATATATCTATGAAACATCTCATAACATGGAGGAATCTGGAAGGCATTATGCTGAGTAAAATTAACTAATTGCAAAAGGACAAATATTGTATGAGACCACTATTATAAGAACTCAAGAAAAGGTTTAAACACAGAAGAAAATATTCTTTGATGATTACGAGGGTGGGGAGGGAGGGAGGAAGAAGGGTATTCACTAATTAAATAGTAGACAAGAACTATTTTAAGTGAAGCGAAAGACAACACACAACACAGGAGAGGTCAGCACAACTGCACTAAACTAAAAGCAAAGAAGTTTCCTGAATAAACAGAACGCTTTGAAGGCCAGCGCAGCAGGGGCAGGGGTTTGGGCACCATGGTTTCAGGGGACATCTAGATCAACTGACATAACAAAATCTATTAAGAAAACATTCTGCACCCCATTTTGGTGAGTGGCGTCTGCAGTCTAGCAAGTGGCCATCTAAGATGCATCAATTGGTCTCAACCCACCTGGAGCAAAGGAGAATGAAGGACACCAAAGACACAAGGTAATTATTAGCCCAAGAGACAGAAAGGGCCACATAAATCAGAGAATACATCAGCCTGAGACCAGAAGAACTAGATAGTGCCCGGCTACAACCAGTGACTGCCCTGACAGTGATACAACAGAGAATCCCTGATGCAGCAGGTGAGCAGTGGGATGCAGACCTCAAATTCTCATAAAAAGACCAGACTTAATGGTCTGACTGAGACTAGAAGGACCCCAGAGGTCATGGTCCCCAGGCCTTTTATTAGCCCAAGACTGGAACCATTCCCAAAGCCAACTCTTCAGACAGGGACCGGACTGGACTATGAGATAGAAAACAATACTGGTGAGGAGTGAGCTTCTTGGCTCAAGTAGGCACATGAGACTATGTTGGCAGCTCCTGTCTGGAGAGGAAAGGCACAAGGGGACAGAAGCTAGCTGAAAGGACACAGGGAATACAGGGTGGAGAAAAGGAGTGTGCTGTCTCATTAGGGGGAAAGCAACTAGGAGTACCTAGAAAGGTATATGTAAATTTTTATATGAGAGACTGACTTGATTTGTAAACTTTTCACTTAAAGCACAATAAAAATTTTAAAAATTAAAAAAAAAAAAAAAAAGGTGTGTAGGGTCTGGGCTCTTAAAAGCCTGTAAGCAGCCATCTAGGATATTCCACTGGTCTCACCCCTTCAGTAGCAAGCAAGAATGAAGAAAACTAAAGATACAGGAGAAAGATTAGTCCAAAGGACTTATGGACCACATTTACCATGGCCTCCACCAGACTGAGTCCAGTACAATGAGACAGTACCCATCTACCGCCACTGACTGCTCTGACAGGGATCACAGTAGAAAGTCCCGGACAGAGCTGGAGAAAAATATAGAACAAAATTCTAACTCAAAAAGAAAGAACAGACTTGCTGGCCTGACAGAGACAAGAGAAACCCTGAGAGTACAGCCCCCAGACACACTTTCAGCTCAGTAACGAGGTCACTCCTGAAGTTCACCCTTCAGCCAAAGACTGAACAGACCCATGGAACAAAACAAGACTAAAGGGATGCACCAGCCCTGGGGCATGGGCTGGAAGGCAGGAGGGAACAGAAAAGCTAGTAACAGGGAACCCAGGGTTAAGAAGGGAGAGTGTTGACATCTCATGGTGTTGTTAACCTATGTCATACAACAAAGTGTGTACTAACTGTTTGATGAGAAACTAGTTAGTTCCGTAAACTTTCATCTACAATGCAATTTAAAAAAAAGATAATGGATATAAAGTACTTAGCATTACTTTAAGTATTAACTGTCACTTTAGCAACAAAGCCAGCTCAAAGGTATTCTATCAATGGCAATATTGTTTTTATGGACCAGATTTGGACTTTATTCTGCAGTTAAACATCTTAATATAATCTAGGCATATTTTCTGAAACTTGTAAGTGATGTGAGAAAGCAAAACAATTATCCCTTTTCATTTTTGTTTGGAACCTTGAAAAAAAAAGCACTCAGAAAGATGATGGGCAACCTTTCGCCAAGAATGACCAACAGGAAAACGTTTTACTTCTTCAATTAATCTTACCAAGCCAGCATAAAGTATTGCAGATTAGCAAAATAAAGTTACTATAAATGACTTAAAACATTCCAATTCAATACTAAGAAAACATAATTTTGTCAAGTTACCCTAAGCTCTCTTAACCAGAAAAGTTGTGAGAAACCAGCATGCTTTCATGGGAGTTTACTGAACACAGTTTTCTGGAAACAGTTAGTTGAAGTGTATTTTTGCCCAGATGTACAATGACTGATGTACAAGGTCTGACATCAATAGATGGATAACAGTCTAACCCAATCATTCCATGAAATGTTAAAGCAAAACACTCTTTTCTAAAGGTTGGCAAAGAATGGTTTGGCTGCTTGGTTTTAGAAATAAAGTTCACTGAAACACAGCCATGCCCGTTCATTTATATATACTGTTTAGGCTGTTCTTTCTACAACAGCAGAGTTTCAACAGAGATTGTATGGTCCGCAAAGCCTAAAATATTTACCTTTTGGCCTTTTATAAAAAAAAGTTTGCTGAAACATGCTCTAACCAAGCAATTCCAGAATGCAATAAAACCTGCTCCAGACTCACCTCAGGTGTCGTCTTTTTATATTGGTCACCTCCATCTATCACATTTCTCATGATATTTTCCTTGAGAAATTCATACTCTTCTGGACTCAGGTAAATAGACTCCATGGTTTTTCCACAACCCGAACATCGACCACTGTAATTATAATTATGTTAAATAATGCCCTGGAAAAAGAACTTAATTCTAAAATGAATAATCCTAAGACATAAGGAAATTGAAAGGTAATAAAAACATGAAAACCTTCATAATCATCACATGCATGTTTTTTTATAAAACTGATATTACACATCACTGTGCCAGGAAACCCAAGATAGCACACTGTTGAGCACGCAGGTGAAGTTTCTGAAGTCATTCAAAATACACAACTGGGTCCTGAAAATCCAGGAGAAAATATTTTACGGCTTCACACCAGGCTCACTGTACCTACAGGAGAAATGTTCTGCAAATTCTCTAATACAAAATATAGCTTTTTTCCTAAGGTTCTCTAATTATAGACTTCATTATCCTATCCCTGTTGTTGCTGTTAGGTGTCGTCAAGTTGATTTCCACTCATACCAACCCCATGAGTCTGAGTAGAAATGACCCATAGGGTTTTCTACGCTGTCATCTTTACAGGATCAGATCACCGGCTCTTTCTCCCAAGGAGTTGCAGGGTGGGTTTGAACCACCAACCTTTTGGTTAGCAGCCAAGCACTTAACTGCTATACTACCAGGGCTCCATCCTATCCCTAAAAAAAAGGTGTTCTTAATTTCTTTTCCTTTCTTTTAACCAATAGCAACAAAGCCTACTAACCCTGAATTAAACAAGTTAAAAGTAAACTAAAAATTGGCCTTTACCTTTTCTGGATTGTGGTGAATTGTCCTTTCCATTGTTCTCCAGGAACACTACAAAAGAGATTGTAAAAACCAAATCATCACAAGATTAAATTCCTACTGAATCAAAAGCTATTTAGTGTATTTAGAAACTCTGTAAGCAAGAGCTCTGAAAAGTTAAGATTTTCCTAAAATGGTTTAATTGAAAAGTGGTTGTTACACTGTGATGGGATTAAGGAACTGATGTACCCTACTCTGAATTTCCTCCTTCCCCTCAGATCCCCTCCTGCCACCCTACTCTCATCTTCTTTAACTCCAAATTTATCTCACTGGTGCTGTATAGAAAGCAGTTGACCTTAGTAGTGTAACCTCTAAACAAAACCCAACTCTAACCTTCTCCACAATGCCGCCAGAGATTTTTCTAGCCCAGAATAACTTCTCTCTTATGTTATTATCTTATACACCACGGTTATTTAACTGTCAGGTATTGTATTCCCAGTTAGGGTGTGGATGCCATCCTAAGAGATCTTCCATCATAAAGCATTCTCAGTTCTTAGCCTAACTGGAGGCATTAAAAAACTATTTATATATTTATTTGCTCAATCATCTTAACCTTTACTCTTTCTCCTTGCATATATTACCATCAAATCCTATTGGTTCCATTACCTCCCCAGTTACTTTATTTAGGACCTCATCATTTCTCGCCCAAGCCTACAATTGCTTCCAACAGATCTCCCCATTTCCAATCTTAATCCCTCCCCAGTCTACACTTCTCAATGCCTTGGCAGTTCCCTTTCTAATACCGCTTCAAAACCAGCACTCTTGACTCTCAGGCATTCAAAGATTTTCACAGTCTGACGACTCCTCCACTCGTATTCAAAATCTTTGTTAAATGACTGAATGATTACTTAGCCCAAAAGACAATTAAGTGTAATTTTCACTTCAACACTTTATAAATACGATTTGTAGTAGAAAAGTAAGAGAAAACCAGAGGGAAGGGATATATTTTTAGAAAAAGAATCTAAAGCAAATTAAAAAAAAACTAGTTTTTTTTTTTTAGTTTTTTTTTTAATTAGTGGTGGAAAAATAAAAGACTGGAGCAACAACAGGCATGTAGCCAATAACAAAAAATAAAAGCAATGGGAAAGTAAAGGAGATGGCCTTGGAGAGAAAGCAGCCAAATGATGGAAATAGCCAAAGGAACTAGAAGCATGAAGATCTCCCATTTTAATATCTGCATATCAGATTTGATCACGATCCCCCTGTCAGCTCTAATCACCTAAACTGATGAAGAGCAGAGACTAAACAGAATACATACCTGCACACCAGTCGCTAGGTTTCAGGGGAATTTCTGAAAATACTAATGTGAACCAGAAATAGCTCCAGCCAAATGCTATTACCTTTTCTTCCTATGAACTCTAGTCACAAGTACTGACCATTAAGCATCAACATCATACTAGGTGACTCAAAAAACGAATCATCCTTCTAAAAGGAAAAAATACATGAAAACTATAAATGCTCTAAAATTTCCCTTTTATGCGATGGGTGGAGACTAACACACATTATTTTCACTGCTACTTTTTAAAAAACTTTTTCAAAAAGTTTAAAATTTTTTCTTGAAACAAATCTTACTACGAGATGGACAATAAGTACACTCTGAATAACAACTGTTCTCAGCAATGACCAAAAAAAATGGGCTACTTTTATGTATAGGTATTAAAAGCACACATCTAAAAACAACTCACAATTACCTCTCAAACCATGCTTTTATACTATGTGCAAATGACTCCCCAGGATATAGCTGATTATTTCTCAGATACAAAAGAATGTCTAGTAGTTTGTTTGCATACTGATGGTCCTTTATATCTTTTCCAAAATCAAAGAAGGCTTCTAAAGTTTCCAACATAGGTATAAGATCATGACCTAGCAATTTCTGATACAGATTCCAAGCTGTGTTTACATCTTGATGAAGGAGGGCTCCCTGGATACAGTCATCATAGTTCCTTTTTGAAGGGATCATGACTTTTTCGAAGTCTTCTAACAGCAGCAAGGCCTCTCTCCATCTGTCTGTATGGATTAATCCCCGGATAAGAAGACTGTAACCCGCTGGTTCTAAAATTTTGTATCTGACTTTCATGATTTCATAGACGTCAATAATTTCTGATTTCTGCTTATGAAAGACACAGAGATATAAATACTTCACCAGTAAATCATAGCTTACAATACCATTGTTTTTTGCAGCTACCCACGCCAACAGAGATTTGGCCACATCTATAGAGCTACGAGAGTAAGTTATCTGTGAGCTGATCCAATTTTCGAAATTGCCCTTTCCTTTGAAATCTTCCTTAAGTTTATCCCACTCCTCTGAATTCAAAGGTCTTGTTGGGAGTTGAATAGTGTCCCTCAGAGGCGATGAGACAGGCTCTTTACTCTGAGGATTCATCTCTGCTCTCTTCCGAGCTGCTCCAGCTGCAAAAAGATGAGGAGAATCAGAAGAAACTTGCTTATTACTTCCCTCATCTCCTTTCCTGTGATATCTGGTCTTGGCTTTCAGGAGATTCAGTGCTTTGGTATTCTGTGGAGACGCTGTTTTAAGAGAAAACCACCTCTGTCGGTTCCAGATGCCATAGCTGTCCACGAGAAAGAGAGAGTGAGGAGAGTATCCTGGGACTAGCCCAAGGTACGGGTTATTCTTCCAAAGCTTAGAAAAGCTTCGAAACCCAGACAAACAGAAAGTCATTATGCAGGGAAATCAGCACCAGATAGCGAGAAAGATGTTCAAAAAGCCTCTACTTCTACAGCAAAATTAGGTGCTTGGGGGTGGAGCGGTAGGAAGAGGACGAACAACTTTTAAAAAGACTTCCAGTTTCTCCTTTAAAGATAAATCAGGGTTCTTCTTTTGGGAATAGATGATAGCAACGAAGACCGGTTAGCTATCTCCATTAAACAACGGTCAGGGGATATCCGACCTCGGTGGCAGGCCCCAGAACTAGGGGACACGGCAGAAAATCCTGCTCTCCGAACTAGGATCCTCCGGTGCTTGTTATATTCCCCACCGCGAACCTGAGGAAAAAGCACAAGGCGGGCTCATATCAGCTCACGTGGATCACGAATGTCCTCAAAAGGGGCAGGATCCCCTGACAGCCTTGCTGAAAAGGGGGCGCAAAGTCGAAAATCGCGACCAGGAGTTGCTAAACCCAGGCCCGCCAGCAACAAAGACAAACGCGAAAGTCAAAATATAGGGGGCCCTCACCACCGTTCCCCGGGCCGCAGCACGGGCCAGAAGGGGTGTGGACTGGGGTTAGCCGAGTCAACAGCTCAGGTAAGGAAGAGAGGTCCACGAACCGCCCGGCCTTGACTGCATACCGATGGAGCACAAACAAAATTCACTTCATTCAACAACTCACCACATCACTCACGTTGAAAGCAGCCGTAAATACGGCGGAAACTACCGCGTCCACAATGCACCGGGACAGTCCCGGCCCGCAGGGGCCTGAGCAAAGCGGGCGCGGGCGTTCCGCTAGGCCTAGACACGAGAAAAAGGGTGATTTCGAGGCTTTTAGCGGCAGAAGGCGCTGCTGGAAACGTGTATAAGATTCAGGGAACCTTTAGGGCCTCCAGATAACCGCAATGAACAAGGGAAACAAATTGTGAAGGAAAAAAGCCCTCCCCCTGAGCCGGAAACTCCAGTGGACTCCTGAGTCACGTGGCAGACACGCGTTAAAGAACCAAGACGAAAAAAAGCACGGCTTTCTTTATCCGGCCCCTTTAAAATCGAGATGGATGAGGTTGGGAAGACTCCTTAAGGAGAACCATTTTCCTTTTTAACTTCTGCTTTCCGACCGTAGCGTAATCGCCGTATTCTCCGCGACTACTACCGTAATCGTTTTTGTTTCTTTAACCCAGACTTCCGCCCATGTCCAAGATGGCCGGTTGAGCCGCTTTCCCAACCCTTTCGGTTACCGGGAGGCATCTGACGTCCGAGCTGGTCGGGGGTGGTGCAGTTAGTCAAAAGCAAATGCAGGAGCTGCAGCGCGGAGTTCGCCATGGACTGGAAAGAAGTTCTTCGCCGGCGGTTAGCGACACCTAACACCGGTCCACACAGTGAGTTTGGAAAGGGCCACCGGCTGGGATAACCCGGCCCAAACTTCGGGGGTCGGATGGGGAATAATGGGAAGGAGGAACCACTGGGAGCCTCACTCTTCCCTTCTGTAAAGCCGCCCCTGACAAAGGGGGCGGAGTGGATTGTGGTTTCGAATCCAGAGAGGTTTGGTCTGAACTTTCCATTGAGAGGATTGAGGTGAAGAAGAGTCATTCACTTCCATGGTCTTCACTTAGACTTGTGAGGAATAACTGAGAACCCCGGCTCCAACAACTCTCAGACCCTACCAGAACTTTAACCCATTGATCTTGCCGCCTTTTACTGTCACACTTCTTGTGCTTATTTCCCTGCCTACCTGTCTTTGATTTCAGAATCCAGTTTTCTTGTCCCTTTCCTTTTCTTCACACTCAACCTGTTAACCAATCTGGTTAAATCCGTCTTTCTTCTTATTTCCCTGCACCCAGGGAAGCTGAAAGTGACTGGAAAAAACAGAACCGTGATGAGTTCTCTCTTTTAATTCGTGCCCAGTAACCTAAACTAGGTCTTTTAGACACTTTTACCATGCTTTCCCTGGTGGCACAGTGGTTAAGCGTTTGGCTGCTAACCAAAAGGTTGGCAGTTCCAATCCACCAGCCGTTCCTTAGAAACTCCGAGGGCCAGTTCTCCTGTGTCCTGAAGGGCCACTATGAGTCGGAATCGACTGGATAGCAACCAGTTTGGGTTTTTTTGGTTTACCATGCTTTCTAGATGTTAACTCTCCTATACTCTAAGGTAATTCTTTTCACTCCTTCTCTCTCCTCATATCTCCAGTATGTCCTACCCACTCCCTGCTTGTGATGAACTTGTTTTTTACATCACTGAGAGAATAGAAACAAGCAGAGGAGAACCTCACCTGCTCCCATTTACCATTTCTGTCTGCCCCTACATAGATGCCCATACAGTCTTACTGTTAAAATGATGAACTAACTGTCCATGCTTCTATTTGAGACAGTCCTTCTCCTCTAGCATTAGAGCATTCCCTCCTATTCACTGAGTTCACTCCTGCATTGTCCTCTCTCATGCATCATCAGATTTCCCTTCTCTACTGGATCATTTCCATCATTACTGACAAACATGCTGTAATATTCCTGTATCTTAACAAAAATCATTTGGTCCCACATCCCCCTCTAGCTTCTGACATATTTCTCTGAACCCATTGTAGGAAAGCTTCTCAGAATAGTTGTCTATACTTGTACTTTTTCCACTTTCTCCTACTGTTCTCTTTTGAACTCAACTTTATTCTTTCACAGATATTTATTGTATGCCTGTTATATTTCAAATACTGTTCTAGCTGTGCAGTGAACAAAACAGACAAAAATCCCTGTCCTTATAGAACTTACACTTTAGTGTGGGGAGAGACAATAAAGAAAATAATTAGTAAATTATATACATTATACAAGGTCCTGTTTAAGGCTGTTTCCTTCATCAGCATTTTAGATCCCATCCTTTGTGCTAGATCCCATTCTTACCTACTCAAGAATGTACTCATGCAGTTGTCCTGTCTTCTGTATCATCAGTTTTTATTCTTCTACGGCTGGGTTGCTGGTCAGTGCATGGTTGTGTTCGTGCATGTGGATTCTGTCTGTAGCAACAAATTTGAATACGTTAAAAACTGTGACTAGGAGAATGATGGCTATATGTCTAAATACTACCCTTAAGCATTCAGAGTGGCTTAGGCTAATCCATTCCGTAAATCCATTTCAAAAAACATTTGTTTAGCACCTACTAAATACCTCCTAGTAGAAAACCTGATGGCATAGTGGTTAAGAGTTTGGCTGCTAACCAAAAGGTCAGCAGTTTGAATCTACCAGGCTGTCTTTGGAAACCGTATAGGGCAGCTCTACTTTGTCCTGTAGGGTCACTGAGTCAGAACCAGCTTGGCAACAGGTTCTTCTTTTTTTTTTTTTTAAGTACTTACTGGAGCCCTGGTGGTACAGTGGTTAAGAGCTCAGGCAGCTAACCAAAAGGTTGGCAGTTCAAATCCACCAACTACTCCTAGGACAACCTAAAGGGCAGTTCTACTCTGTCCTTTAGGGTTGCTATGAATCAGGATTGACTGAACAGCAATGACTTTTTTGGACCTCAGGTGGCACAGTGGTTAAGAGTTCAGCTGCTAACCAAAAGCTCAGCAGTTAGACTCTACCAGCCACTCCTTGGATATCCTGTGGGGCAGTTCTACCCTGTCCTATAGGGTTGCTATGAGTTGGAATCAACTTGACAGCAACAGGTTTGGTTTGGTTTAAGTACCTACTAGGAAACATGGGGAGCCCTGGTGGTGCAGTGGTTAAAGCTTGGCTGCTAACCCAAAGGTGGGCAGTTACAATCCACCAGCCGCTCCTTGGAAACCCTATTGGGTGGTTCTACTTTGTCCCATAGGGTCGCTATGAGTTGGAATCAACTCGACGGCAGGGGGTTTAGGAGCCCTGATAGTGCAGTAGTTACGCGCTTGGCTGCTAATGAAAGGTCAGCAGTTCGAACCCACCAGCCACACTACAGGAGAAAGATATGGCAGGATGCTTCCGTAAAGATTTACAGCCCTAGAAGTCTATGAGGCAGTTCTAGTCTGTCCTATAGGGTCACTATAAGTTGGAATCGACTCGATGCCAGTGGGTTTGGTTTGGTTTTTGGTAAATACCTACTAGGAACCCTGGTGGCACAGTGACTTGGCTCCTAACCAAAAGGTTGGCAGTTCAAACCTACCATCCACTCCACAGGAGAAAAGATGTGATGGTCTGCTTCTGCAAACATTACAGTGTTAGAAATTCTGTGGGCAGTTCTACTCTGTCCTGTAGTGCCACTAAGAGTTGAAGTTGACTCAATAGCAATGGGTTTGATTTTTTTTTTAAGTACCCAAAAGAAAGGGAAAATTATGATTTGATATGATATTAAACTTTAAGATTTCAGAAGAGGACTAGGTAAGACCCATGGTCTTTCTGTGAAACTGAGTGACAGAAGTGGAGTAGAGGTGAAATCTTTTAGAGTTGAAGGGATCAAGGTCACCCACCTAAAAGTTTAATTCTTCCTAGGTGATTGCAGGACCTTGAGGTTAAGAGCATCATGGTCCACAAATAAGTGTGGGGGAATGGCTGGATGAGAGTGGTACATGCCAGCAGCAGACAGGTTGGAGGGTAATAACGCCCTATGGTGCAAGCTTTAGAGGGAGGGTTTTTGCATTAGGTGGAGAAATAGTAATTTGGAAGGGACAGGCTGAAACTCCATCAGGTCAGGGGCTGTGCTTGTTTCGTCTCCCTTCTAGCCAGAGGCCTAGTACAGTACTTTGTACATAGTAGGTGCTCAGTAAATATTTTTGGTTGAATGAATTAGGAATACTCCAGAGGTTTGTAGGAGAGGCAGTGACTTGAGGAAGAGACAAGCTTTAGTGATACAAAGAAGAGGAAACATTTTGAGAAGTGGCTGAAGATGTAGCAGAGCCTGTTTACAGTGGTAGGTAGTGATCCTTTTTATTTCAAAAAAGTTAATATAGCATGTAACATAATTGGGAAGGCCTTGTAGCGCTGTAACAGTTTTAATTTGACTACAGTATATAGGATGACCTGAGTAAAAGTATTATTTGACTTTAACAGTGCTTGATTTGTTTTGTTACCAGAAAAAAAAACTGAGCAAGAATTAAAAGATGAAGAAATGGATTTATTTACCAAATACTACTCAGAATGGAAAGGAGGTAGAAAAAACACAAATGAATTCTATAAGACGATTCCCCGGTTTTACTACAGGGTAAGTGGTATCTAACCAAATGCCTTGCAGACTTTGTAATTGTAAAAGTGGCATCAGGATTTTATATTTTAAAAATAAATAAATCGAGCATTATATTTTCAATTTCGTATATTTACCGTCTCATTCTAGTTGATCTTATCACTATTATAAAACACTTTGGATTGATAAAATCTTAAGTTTTAATATATAAGTTGTTATAAGAACATAGTTGTTACTTGCACCCTTTGACCTACGGACTTCTTTTTTTTTTAATTTTTATTGTGCTATAAGTGAAAGTTTACAAAGAAGTCAGTCTCTCAGGCAAAAGCCTACGTGCACGTTGCTACATACTCCCAATTGCTCTCCCTCTAATGATACAGCCCGCTCCCTCCCTCTGCTCTCTCTTTTCATGTCCATTTCACCAGCTTCTAACTCTCTCTACCCTCTCATCTCCCTTCCAGGGAGGAGATGCCAACATAGTCTCAAGTGTCCACCTGATCCAAGAAGCTCACTCCCCACCAGCATCCCTCTCCAACCCATTGTCCAGTCCAATCCCTGTCTGAAGAGTTGGCTTTGGGAACGATTCCTGTCCTGGGCCAACAAAAAGTCTGGGGTCCATGACCACTGAGGTCCTTCTAGTCCCAGTCAGACCATTAAGTCTGGTCTTTTTACGAGAATTTAGGGTCTGCATCCCACTGTTCTCCTGCTCCCTCAGAGGTCCTCTTTTGTGTTCCCTGTCAGGGCAGTTATGTGATGTAGCCGGGCATCATCTGGCTCTTCTGGTCTCAGGCTGATGTGGTCTCTGGTTTATGTGGCTCTTTCTGTCTCTTGGGCTCGTATTACCTTGTGTCCTTAGTGTTCTTCATTCTCCTTTGATCCAGGTGGGTTGAGACCAAGTAATGCATCTTAGATGGATGCCTGCTAGCATTTAAGACCCCAGATGCCTCTCTCCAAGGTGGGATGCAGAATGTTTTGTTAATAGATTTTATTATGCCAATTGACTTAGATGTCCCCTGAAACCATGGTCCCCAAACCCCCACCCCGCTGCTACGCTGGCCTTTGAAGCATTCAGTTTATTCCGGAAACTTTGCTTTTGGTTTAGTCCAGGCCTGCTGACCTCTCCTGTATTGTGTGTTGTCTTTCTCTTCACCTGAACTAGTTCTTATCTACTATCTAATTAGTGGATACCCCTTTCCCGCCTTCCCTCCCTCCCACTTCTTGTAACCATCAAAAAATATTTTCTTCTCTGTTTAAACTGTTTCTTGAGTTCTTATAATAGTGGTCTTATACAATATTTGTCCTTTTACAATTGACTAATTTCACTCAGCATAATGCCTTCCAGATTTCTCCATGTTATGAAATGTTTCACAGGTTCATCACTGTTCTTTATCGATGCATAGTATTCCATTGTGTGAGTATACCATAATTTATTTATCCATTCACCTGTTGATGGGCACCTTGGTTGCTTCCATCTTTTTGCTATTGTAAACAGTGCTGCAGTGAACATGGGTGTGCATATATCTGTTTGTGTAAAGGCTCTTATTTCTCTAGGATATATTCCAAGGAGTGGGATTGCTGGATCTAATGATAGTTCTATTTCTAGCTTTTTAAGGAAGCACCAAATCGATTTCCAAAGTGGTTGTACCATTTTACTTTCACACCAGCCGTGTATAAGTGTTTATGGACTTTTTTAAACAACCCGTTTTTATTATGAATATTGGTAGTAGATATTCTATTGTATTATATTGTCAGGTTTTTATAACACTTAGGCTTACTTGGCTACTCATGTTACACAAGGTGTAAAAAGTTTTTCTTCCAGGCTAAAGTGAAAAATAGATCGAGAGTGGAAAACTTAAAGTGTTACACTTATGTATTTCCTCATACCAATATTTCCTTGTACCAAAGTTATAAAGAAGTTTTTGAAGGGCTGTCATGTAAGATTTAATTTTAATCTTAGAAATTATTAGAGAGATACTCAGGTTTGTCATGCATAAACACATTTAGTTTATTGCCAGGTACTCATGGCAAGGCATACAAGTAAGATCTCGTGATATTAACGTGGACCGGAACATCAGAATTAGTCATTATAGTCACAGTGTTAGTTCAGTGATTAGAGTACAGTTCTTTAGACTATGGGTGTTTACCTTTTATGAGTGGTCTCAGGAGGAAGGCTTGATCATAGCTCAAACTTGGCAGAGGTCCCTCATAGATAGGGTCCGAGATTGACAGCAGCAGGCAGAGTATCAGGCTATGCCTCTGACAGGGTCTCCTTTAAGGAGAGTGTCAGAGTTGAGAGGGTGATATCTGACTCTGCTTTCTCTCAGTGAGTGAGCAGAAATTCAGGGTTTATATATGGATTGTTTACCTTGGCTTCATATAACACAGGCTAGTGTGTGACGTCAAAGACTAGTATATCTTTTCTCTAGGGTTAGAGATTAGCCAAATGTTGCATCTTCAAGGTCAGAGATTAGGGAATTTGTTTAGATCAGGGCTTCAAACTGTTTCATTCTGGTTTGAACCCCTGCTGAGAATTTGCATGTCTGACAAGTTCCCAGGCAATGCTAATGCTGTATAAAGACCAATTCTGAGAACCATTAGTAGAGCAGTGGCTCTCCAAATGTGTTATACTTAAGAATCACCTGGGGATTTTGTTAAAATGTAGATTCTTATTCAGTAAACCTGGGGTGAACATGCAAATTCTCAGCAGGAGTTCAAACTGGAATGTACCGATTCAAAGCTCTGGTTTAGATTTCTGTTTCAAGACTCGTTTACAAAGATTAGCTACAAAGATTAGCTACGTTATGTCACAGCGTGCTGTTATGTCACAGCATGCTGACGCAGGGTTGGCTTAACAGTTATTTACCACAGTTTTCACACCTACTTTTGTAAGTTCAGAAATTGTTTACTTCTAAGTCACATTATAAGTAACTTATGCATCTGTGGCTTGAGAATATTATAGAAGCAACATAACAATGCCTTAAACATATTAACAGAGTCATATATGATTTAAGAACGTTACAGAATCATACGTGATTTGAGAACATTACAAAAAGCATACGTAACAAGGAGATATAAATTTAAAAGTGAGACCTTAAGAAAGCCTTTCATAGCTGAAAGTGAAGTCTACAGAAAAGGTTAAGACGTATTCAGTATTACGTAGAGGAGCCCTGGTAGTGACGTGGTTTAAGTGCTCAGGTGCTAACTGAAAGGTGCACGATTTGAACCATCAGCCACTCCACAGGAGAAAGATGTGGCAGTCTGCTTCCATGAAGATTTACAGCCTTGGAAACACGATGGGGCAGTTCTGCTCTGTCCTATAAGGTCACTATGAGTGGAATCAGTGGCAGTGGGTTTTTAGTATTATGTAGAATGCAACCACCACTATTGGATAACCTTGAAATCTTAGCTAGATATCTCTTAAACCTGTAAACTTCTAAACTCAATTAATTATTACATTATTTGCAAAGATAGTAAACTGTTCGTTTAACTGGCATTCTTAGGTGGTGAGGTATTAATATAAGTGAATTATTCAGATAATTGATACTTATTTCATCAAACATAAACTTCTTCTAAAATTTGCATGGAATAAATAACTGTACAATATATTTTTAGCTGCCAGCTGAAGATGAAGTCTTACTACAGAAATTAAGAGAGGAATCCAGAGCTGTCTTTCTGCAAAGGAAGAGCAGAGAACTGTTAGATAACGAAGAATTACAGGTAAGAATGGAGTAAAATGTCGCTGAAGACGTTACCCATTTCCTGTTTGTTCTGCTGAAGCCTTGGAGGATCTCGTGGTGCCTTTTAATGGAGTCAGCACTGCGGAGTGGGCAAAAGCACAGGCTGTGAAGCAGTGGTTCCCACGGGAGCTTGCGTGGCCCCATCCCCGAAGCATAATGTGGTTTTTTTTTTAAGTCCCTGGGGGATTCTAACATGCAGCCAAGATCGAGAAGCACTGCTCTAGGGTCATACTGCAGGGGTTCAAATCCTGGCTCTGCTCTATGCCCTTGGGCAGTGGACTTAACACCTCTGTGCTTCAGTTCTCATTGATAAAGTGGGGTGAAACAGTGCCTGCACCATATAGTTATATGGTTTAAAGAGACCCTGTATATATGAAAAACTTAGTAGGCACTGCGTAAATGTTAGCTGTGGTTTTGTTATTGGTAATCAAAAGGACGGTAAGGAGCGGGATTCATCTCAACTCTCTGCTATCAGACTTTCATTTTAATGGAAATGACACATTTAACATGTTTTTAAATTTTGTTTTGTAACTTACATCATCTTCAATTCTCCTAAGAACTTATGGTTCTTGCTGGACAAACACCAGACGCCACCTATGATTGGAGAGGAAGCAATGATCAATTATGAAAATTTTTTGAAAGTTGGTGAAAAAGCTGGACCAAAGTGCAAGTAAGAATAATATAATTTTACAAAAGAGGAGGTTATGTTAAGCATTTTTAAATGCCTCAGATGTTAATGAAAATGTAAGTTTGAATGACATTTTGAGTCAATTTGAGTTACTAATGGAATTTAATAAAATTATCTACAACTATGAAAAAATTACACGGGTGTGAATTTATTGAAAGAAATAATATAGGTTATTTGTGGTACTTTAGGCAAAGAAAAAAGAATGCAAAAATATGTGACTTAATATTTTAAGTTTTTGATATGTAAGTAATCTCTATAGTTCTCACTTGGATATTCTTTCATTTTGGTCTTTAATTTGGTTGAATAATTCATACAGCCATTAAACATTTAGCCATTGTTCACGAGTTGTTTTAAAATTTATAATTGTTTTATAATTTTATACAATTTTATGTTTTATAATCATTTATAAGTTACTTATTGTTTGCTAATTCATATTTTTGCATTATGTTGGCAGATCATTTTCATCTTTGTTTCCTTTTCTTAGGCAGTTCTTCACAGCAAAAGTCTTTGCTAAACTCCTTCATACAGATTCCTATGGAAGAATTTCTATCATGCAGTTCTTTAATTATGTCATGAGAAAAGGTAATTCATTTTTATTGTGCTTGAATGCCTCAAAAAGGAAGCAAGTAGGTTTTTGGTCTGTGCTTTTATAGTCTCTCTTCCATGTGACACAACTGTGTTATCAAATGTGAATGGCAGACTTTCTGGTCTTTCGATCAAGATTTTTAATACTGTTAATCATGAGTCTGTCATGGAGCTTACTAGAGCTATGATTTTTCTACCATAAATTTGGGTTCATTATTATAAAAAACAAAAGCAAAACAAAAACCCACCCTCATATATCCTAAAGATACTAGCTAACTAGAACTATTGAAAGCTGAACCAAGAGTTTTAATGTGTGGTTACTGGAAATAATTTCGTTTTAATTCACTGGTAATTTTGCTTCACCAGTATATTACAGATTGTCCAAGAGGATAGTTTCAAATCCACAACTGTAGCAGATCTGTATCAAGGAACATTTATTAAACAACTTAGAGTTATTGTGATTTCTCTACGTACCATAATGATCTGTGAAGCCCTGTGTGTTCCATCTTTAACTAATATTTAGTTGCTATAATTAACCTCAGTGGAATAAAAACAGCTTTATTAAAGGCACAATACTACACTGGCTATTCCCTGTTTGGTGGGACACCAAGTTTAGTAGGTAGAGAACAATATCCTCAGAGGCATAAATTTCATTCTAGCTTTAGACATGGTAGAATTGTTGAAATCTGCCAGTAACTCTATGGCATGTTTTATTTTGAACAATTTTGAGGTTAATGCATAAGTAATATGTGTGAGAAGAAACATGTTGATAGAGCTGTTGGGTTAGCTCTTTATCTCCTTTTGTCCAAATGTTCTAATGGATAGATCTTAATAGTCACATTTCATTTTCTTGTTTATTGTCAGTTTGGCTTCACCAAACAAGAATAGGACTCAGCTTATATGATGTCGCTGGACAAGGGTACCTTCGGGAATCTGTAAGTGTTAACCAACTTTAAAAGCTACTACAGACACCAGAATGTTAATGGTAATTATCACTGATCTGTGAACTACAAGCGATTTCTTATTTTTGTTTCTCTTTTTGTTTTTACAATGTGTTACTAAAAATTTTTTGAGAATTGACCATAAAAATTCCTTTTAAGATTCTTTTCCTCTAACCTTTAAAAATAGTCTTTTAAAGGGGAAAATAAAAGGATGTAGTATTTGTTATGGATTGAATTGTGTCCACCAAAAATATGTGTTGTAAATCCTAACCTCTATGCTTATGGTTATAATCCCATTTGGGAATGGGTTGTCTTTGTTATATTAATGAAACAGGATTAGTGTAGGGTTTATCATGACTCAATTTCTTTTGCTATATGAAAGAGATTAAACACAAGCTAGCAAGTAGAGACTGAGAAAGAGAGCCACATGAAGATCACCCAGGAGCAGAAGTGCAGAGACAGGTACCTTCCTCCAGAGCAGATGAGAGAGAAAGCCTTCTCCTAGAGCCGGCACCCTGAATTTGGACTTCTAGCCTCATTAATTGTGAGAAAATAAATTTATGTTAAACCCACCCACTTGTGGTATTTCTGTTATAGCCGCACTAGATAACTAAGATATTATTTTAATAAGATTAAAAATTGCTAAAGGAACAGTGAGAAACTTTTGGTTATGTGACTGTTTTAAAATTTCAGGACCAGAAATTTTCTCTTGTTTAAGATATGTAAGAGCAAAACGTGACCGTATTCTCACCTATAGATTTAGGATTGTAAGGCCGGTTACCAAGAGGTCATTTATTTCCTATTAGGTACTAATGTAGATGGGTCAGGTTATCAACACGTAATTACAATCTCATGAGTCCGGTGTGGCTACGCTTCTTGTAAACTATATGGATGTGCTGTTTTTCCAAATGTGGAATCCTTTTCAGGGGCATTAGGGAGAAGAGAAGGGAGTTAAACATAAATGTAAACCAGTTTAATTAATCACTTAAATAATTATTCAAATATATGATTTAAAGAAATGTAAATTCCTCATTATGATTTGGTATGGTGCCTATCGTAATTTGGTGTACTCTGTTGTGTCCAGATTTCTGTAGATAAAATTTATCATTCTAAATGTTTACACTTTGAAACCTTTCTAGGGACATAGTACAATTCTTGTCCTTTAAGGTTTAGACCAACTTGACAGTAAAAGAATCTTGCCTATGTTCATCTCTCTCTAGCAAGAGAAACATAATTAGCTACCTATACTTTCCTAGCTCTGAGAATTCTTGCCAGCAGTTAGTTTGCTTATATGACACACTCCCCTGTTACTGCTTATCTGTTGTCTTTCCATGGATGGAAACGGAAATTGAGAGATGAGGAGATGGAGAAGAAAAGCAACAGTATACTTCTAGGGTTGTTGTTTTTAAAAGGTAGTACTTTTCCTTCTCTCAGTGAAGGAAAACATTTTTCTCAAAGAAAATAAACATTTCTTTCAAGCCTGGTACTTTGCCTTTTGAAATCAGACTTTGTATCTTCCTAATTTAAAAGACAGTGATTTTCAGAGCCAATATCTGTAATTTCAGTAATATATGCAGACTTTCATTCACTTGCTAAATCTTAAATACGCACTTCTTGGACACTTACTTTGTGCCAGGTGCTATTCTGACCTTACTCTCATGGACTTTTTTTCTAGCAAAGTGAGGAGACAGACACTAAGTTATAACCAAGATAATTTCAAATAGTGACAAGTAATATGGAGAAAATAAAACGGGATAAAGTGAAAGAGTGTAAGACAACAAGGGGCTGGGAGGGCTAGTTTAGGTTGGCTGGAAGAAGGGATTTTCTGAAATACTAATCTTTGAGTCTTAGCTATGAAGAATGAGAAAGAAACTAGCTTTATGAAGATACAGTATAAAGAGAATGGCAGCAAGTGAAATGTCTCCAAGGCAAAGATAAACCTGACCTATTCTAGGCAGAAGGAAGCCAGAAAGTCTAGAGCACATGAGCAAAGGTTAGAGTGACAGGACATGAAGTCAGAGAAGTAGGCAGGAGGCACATGTCAGACCTGTTAGACCACAATAAGGAGTTTAGATATTATTCTGAGTCCAAAGACCTATCAGGCCACAACTTCCAAGGCCTCCACCAGACTGGGTCCAGTACTAGGTGGTGCCCAGCAACCGCCACTGACTGATCTAACAGGGTTCACAATAGAGGGTCCCAGACAGAGCTGGAGAAAAACGTAGAACAAAATTCTAACTCAAAAAGGAAGACCAAACTTGCTGGCCTGACAGACTAGAGAAACCCTGAGAGTATGGCCCCTGGACACCCTTTCAGCTCAGTAATGAGGTCACTCCTGAGGTTCACCCTTTAGCCAAAGATTGAACAGACCCATGGAACAAAATGAGACTAAAGGGGTGCGTCAGCCCTGGGGCACGGACTGGAAGGCAAGAGGGAACAGGAAGGCTGGTAATAGGGAACCCAGGGTTGAGAAAGAGTGTTGACATGTCATGGGGTTGTTAACCAACGTCATAGAACAATGTGTGTACTAACTGGTGAGAAACTAGTTCTGTAAACCTTCATCTAAAGTACAATAAAAAAAGATTTTATTTTGAGGTTAACAGGAAGCCATTGAAAGTTTTAAGCTATATCTGTCAGGATATGATTTACATTTTAAAAGACCACTCTGGATATTATGTGGAGAAGGGATTTTAAGAAGCTTAGAGTGGAAGCAGGAATAGTTGGGAGGCTACTGCAGTGTCTGTGTCCAGATAAGACATGATAGGGGCCCAGACTAGAGGGGTGGCTGCAGAGAAAGCCAAAAATAGATGAATTCAGTGTGTATTTTGGATTCCTCCTCCTCCCCCCTGTTCTTCCCCTGAAAAAAGACAAAAATACTTGCTGCTGAATTGGATGTTGGGGGCAGGAGGTAAGGAAAAGATAGGAACCAAGATAAGTCTTCAAATTTTGTTTTTTAAAACTGCTGGAATAGGAAAAAATGAGTTAGGACCAGAGTTAGAGATGATATCAGTTACCATTTGCTGTCAAGTCAGTTCCAACTCATGGAGGTCCCATGTGTGTCAGAGTAGAACTGTGCTTCATAGAGTTTTCAGTGGCTGATTTTTCTGAAATAGATTACTAGGCCTTCCTTCTCAGGCACCTCTGAGTGGACTCGAACAGCCAAATCTCTTGGTTAGCAGCCAAGCACAGTAACCATTTGCACTGCCCAGTGACTCCTACGGATGCTAAGAGTCCTGTTTTAGACACATCAAGTTTGAAATGCCTATTGTTCTACAACTTAAATTATAAAACATCTCAGATATACAAGAAACATATACTTTAAACTGGCTAAGGGAGAAGTAACAAAGTTTTTAAAATAAATATAAGAAACCATGCGATACTTCTAAATATATAATTATGGAATAGGGAAAGCCTTTGTTAAATATGACAAAACTCAGAATCTTAAAAAAAAATTAATAAATTCAGCTAAATAAATATATATATTTTTTAATTCAGTAAGGCAAAGACCATCATACCCAAACCCATTATTGTTGAGTTGATTCCGACTCAGAGCAACCCTATAAGTCGGAGTAGAACTACCCCATAAGATTTCCAAGGAGTGACTGCTGGATTTGAACTGCTGACCTTTTGGTTAGCAGCCTAACCTCTTAACCACTATGCCACCAGGGCTCCAAAAACCATTATATACAAACTTAAACGAAAAGCAAGAAACGGGAAAAATAACTGCAACCCATCAAAGAGAAATGGCCAATAATACTAATATATTAAAAGCTCCCAGAAATCAAGAAGAAAATGGCTGTTAATTAACCCATGGTTTCTTATATTTATTTTAAAAACTGTTACTTAACCCAGTAGAAAACTGGGTAAAGGATAAAAATAATTTGCAGAAAGTAAAATACAAATGGTTCTTACTCTTAAGAAAAGATTTCAGTTTCATTTATAGTAAGAGAAAATGCCAAATAAATCTACGCTAAGATAATCGCTTTCACCTGTCACACTGACAAAGATCAAGAGGTTTGATAATGCTTCTATGTGAGGGAATGTAAAATAGGCCATGGATTCCCAGACCTCCTCAGTTCACAGCGCCCTTGGTGTCAGTCATTTTTTTTTTTAATATATGTAATTTTATGTTGAGATTATAAACAGCAAAACATATACCAAGTCAGCAGTTTCTAAATGTACTATTTAGTGACATTGGTTGCATTCTTTGAGTTTTGTAACCATTCTCACCCTCCTTTTTTTTGTACTTTAGATGAAGGTTTACAGAGCGAACTAGTTTCTCATTAAACAGTTAATACACATATTGTTTTGTGACATTGGTTGCCAGCTCCACGACATGTCAGCACTCTCCCCTTCTCAACCTGGGTTCCCCATTACCAGCTTTTCTGTCTCCTTCTGCCTTCTTGTCCTTACCCTTGGGCTGGTGTGCCCCTTTAGTCTTGTTTTTTTTTTTTAAATGGGCTGTCTAATCTTTGGCTGAAGGGTGAGCCAATAAAGTCAGGAGTGACTTTATTACTGAGCTGTAAGGATGTCCCGGGGCCATACTCTCAGGGTTTCTCCAGTCTCTGTCAGACCAGTAAGTCTGGTCTTTTTTTTGTGAGTTAAAATTTTGTTCCACATTTTTCTCCAGCTTTGTCCGGGACCCTCTATTGTGATTCCTGTCAGGGCAGTCAGTGGTGGTAGCCAGGTACCATCTAGTTGTGCTGGACTCAGTCTGGTGGAGGCTGTGGTAGTTGTGGTCTGTTAGTCTCACCTTGCTTTTCTGAGTTGTTCCTCCCTCATTAACAAATTCTGTGCCCCCCCTGGTTCTTATGTAATCTTTTTAGTTGCTGTTTTCAATTTCATCCCATATAAATAGCTCTTAAAAGAGCATAATGCTCTGGCACACATCTTTTACTAGTTAAGCTAAACTATGGTTTTAAAAAGACTGGGGGTTATTTTTGCCCTAAGATTTAAAGATTATCTCATGGCAATAGTTTCAGGGGTTCATCCAACCTTCATGGCTCCAGGAAGTCTGGAGTCCATGAGATTTTGAAATTCTGTTCTGTATTTTTTCTCTTTTGATCAGGATTCTTCTATGGAATCTCCAGTCAAAATATTAAGTAATGGTACCCAGGTACCACCAGTTATTCTGGTCTCATGGCAAAGGAGGCAGTTGTTCATGGAGGCAATTAGCCACATATTCCCTATCCTCCTCATATTCCTGACTCTCCTTCCTGTGTTGTTGCAGGCAAATAGAGGCCAATTGTGGCTTGGAATGCTTTTTGCAAGCTTTTAAGACCCCAGGCACTATGCATTGAACTAGGAGGTAGAGCAGAAGCACTCAGCCTGTCATTAGGCCTGTTAACTGGGATATCCCATGAAAGCAAGACCCTAAACCTCCAACCAAAGAAACCAAATTCCATGAGGTTTTTGGTTGTACATAATCAGTGCCAGCAGTTACTCTTTCTTTTTTTGTCATTGTTGTAAATATATCACACAACTTTTGCCAATTCAACTTTTTACAGTTGTACAACTTATTGACAGTAATTCCAGTAATCAGCTGTGCAACTCCACCCTTAGTCATCACAGTATTTCCATCACCATTAACCCCTTCCTTCTCCCCTTTCCTCCCACTACTGGTAACCACAGATAAACTTTGTTCTCTATATAATTTGTCTTTTTTGTATAAGTGAGGCTATACAGTATTTGTCCTTTTGTGATTGACTTATTTCACTCAGCATACTATTTTCCAGCCCCATCCATATTGTAGTGTATATCAAGACTTCATTTCTCCGACTGGCAGAGTAGTAGTCTATTGTATGTATGTACCATATTTTGTTTATCTCTTCATCTGCCGGTGGGCATTTAGATTTTTCTCCCTTTTGGCTATTGCGAAGAGTGTTGCAGTGAACATTGGTTTATAAGTCTCTTCTTTCAAGTCTTTTGGGTGTATATCTAGGAGGGGAATTGCTGGGTTGTAAGGGTTGGCAGTTCAAATCTGCCAGGTGCTCCTTGGAAACTCTATGGGGCAGTTCTGCCCTGTCCTATAGGGTCGCTATGAGTCGGAATCGACTCGACGGCACTGGATTTGGTTTTGGTTTGGTATGGTAGTTCTAGGTGTCAGTGATTTTTCTCACAGTACCTCTAGGCCAAAAGACATACCTGACAAATTCGTTTATTATTTAGTTATGGCTGACGTGCTCAGCTGCTAACTGAAAGGTTGAAGGTCCACGTCCACCCAGAGGCACCTGAGAAGAAAGGCCTGCTGATCTGCTTCCAAAAATTTAGCCGTTGAAACCCAATGGAGCACAGCTCTGTTCTGATACACGAGTCGCTGTGAGTTGGAATCAAATTGATGGCAGTCGTTTTTTTTAAACAACTTAATGAAAGTATTCATATACTAACAACTTATTAGCTGTTTGAAAAAATGATACACACAAAAAGAGAGAAAATATTTTTACTTCATTCTTAAACGACAGTTACTAGTGGGATGTATTATAATCATTGAGCACTGTATTCAAACCTCATATCCGCATATCCATTGATTTTTGATGGTGCTTGCTTTTTTACAGCAACTACCAAAAACCCGGCTTTGCAGAGACTGATGTCATCAAAAGGAATACCTAATGCTGAAAGTGTGAAGTGCCTCGAGCTAGTAGATTGTGCAATGTCCAAATTTTAACATATGTTAAAATTTTTAAATATCATGCTATACGTTGTGAGTTTACTTAGAGCATACAGGGTACCTTGGTGCACAGTTTGGGAACTGTGGAAACAGCCATTCTACTGCTAGTACTAATGTAAACTTAATGGAGCCTTTGTGGGGATGTGGGAAATTTGCCAGTATGTATCAAAATCATAAAACTGCATACCCTTTGGCCCAGCAGTTCTGCTTACAGAAGTTTATTGTATAGATACTCGCTCACAATATCTGTGAATGAAAAATGTATCAAGTTAGCCCTTGTAGCATTGTTTTTGAGTAGCGAAAGACTGGAAAAAACCTAACTGTCCATCAGTAGAAGACTGGTTAAAATATGACTTATCCATGCAATGTAATAAAAACCAAAACTCATTGCCATGGAGTAAATTCCAACTCACGGTGACCTTATAGAAATAATATGTAGCTATTTAAAAAAAAGTATCAGCTCTTTGAGAGCCCGTATGGAATGACTGTAAGCTATATCGTTAGATGATAAAAGTAAGATGCAGAAGAATTTAAGTGTTACGCTGCTATTATAGCCTGTGTAAAAATAGGGAGAGAAAAACACGTATGTATTTTTTGGCTTGTACATACCTAAGTTACTTTTGGAAGGACACATCAGAAGCTGATAATATAGGTTACCTCTGGGGAGGGGAAATAGGTGAGAGGGAGACTTTTTACTGAATATCTTTTTCTACATTTTGAATTTTGAACTGTGTAGAATGTTAATTATTCAAAAAACAAAAAGTAGATTAGTAGAAAAAAATGAAAATAACACAGCTTCACCACTAACAGTCACGAATTTATTCCATCATTAATACGCTGTTAATGCAGATAATTTTTAGCACCGAAGTTACATTCCAGTAAGCTAATGAAGAGTCGAGAACAGACATTTGATGCTTTAAAATTATGTTTTGTTTTCATTCTTTCAGGATTTAGAAAATTACATATTGGAACTTATCCCTACTTTGCCACAGTTAGATGGGCTGGAAAAATCCTTTTACTCCTTTTATGTCTGTACTGCAGTTAGGAAGTTCTTCTTCTTTTTGGACCCTCTAAGAACAGGTAAAAGAAAATCTTATCTAACTTAAAAATTACAAGAATATCATTATTTCTAAATGCCAATAACTAGAGAAAAGTCTTGAAAATGTCATTTAATTACTTTCCTAATAACATCATTGTCATTAGTAATCTGGTGAATTTCAAGGGAGTGGAAAAGCACTCAAAATAGCAGGAGTGTTTTGGTGTAGATTTTATATCAAGCTCTTCTTTTATCATTTACTGGCACCAACTATGACCAGCTCTGTGACAGTGGAAACGCCACCTACCTCTCAACAGTTTCTTCATGCCCAAAATGAAGAGATATGAACTAAGGAATCAAGCACTATGGCTCCTCCCAGTTCTTATGTAATTTGTAGCCCTTAATTTGTGATGTGCTGGACGATTTTCTCTTTTTGATGAAAAGTATGCATTTGGGAAATATAAGAACCATTTAACCCTGATATATTTTTCTCTTTCTTAAATAAATGGTCCTGTATGGGGAGCAGATCAGTAATTTGGTCTCATTCACAGTATGCTTTATCAACTGTCCTAACCGGCTCGCACTTAAATATGTATAAGAGACAGGCACAGAGAAGGCCCGAATCAAATACTCAGTTCTCCTTCTGTTGTTAAAAATCCAGCTAAGCGCATTGCAGTACGTGGTAATTGACAGCCTTTTTTAAACTCCTGCACTGTAGGCACATACACATCTTTTCCTTTGAAGTTTTACAAAATAATAATAGCTAACAGTCTTGACTGTTCATTATACACCAGGCAGCATCCTAAGCATTTTACAGATTCTTTCATTTGCTCCTCATAACCCCATGAGAAAGGTACTGTTATTGTCCGCATTCTATACATGAGGCAACTGAGATCTAAGTAGATAGCATATCTGGAAGTGGCATGCAAGATTTCATCTGTCTGCTCTTAACCACGCCTCTATTGCTTCCTATTCTCCCAGAACCTTCCACAGAAAAATGGAGACAGTATCCTTATTTATCATATCCGTGTTCACAAAATATTCAACACAGTTTTTTTTTTAGGAATCTAATATCAATGTAATTTAGAAAGGATTTATCACTTGTGTTTATATAGTTAGGAGTATACATGTAGACATACAAGTAGACGTTTATTAAATGTTCCCTGCAGGCTTATGTAATAAGGACTTTTAGAGCATAAGAGCTGAGAAGCTTTTAAAGCATCAGTTGTTTGATACCTGTTCTAGAATAATACCTTTTAAAAATTGAGTTGCTCTTGTTTTAAAAATGAAATTAAGTAATTGTGTTTCTTTATGTTCTATAAAGGGAAGATAAAAATTCAAGATATTTTAGCATGCAGCTTCCTAGATGATTTATTGGAGGTAAATATGGTTTTTTTTTTTTTTTTTTTTGAAACTAATTATAACACTTGACAGTTCCCACCCTCTAATTTTGTCTCTTTGTTCATTTAGCTAAGGGATGAGGAACTGTCCAAGGAAAGTCAAGAAACAAATTGGTTTTCTGCTCCCTCTGCCCTGAGGGTTTATGGTACGTTGCTATCACAATGCTGAAACTTGAATTATCCATTCCTCAGTTAATTTGTTTCCAGAGGACAGTTTTATACATAGGCTAATTTGCCTTAAGATCAAGATATTCTAATTACCTTAAGATCCAGTATTCAGGATTACTAAAGCTTACTTGTTAAAATACTATTGTGTTTTTACTTTGGTAAACTTTTTGTAACTCTTTTTAAGATATTACACTTTTTTTTTTTTAAATTTTTGTGCTTTAAGTGAAAGTTTTTAAGTCAGTCTTTCATACAAAAATTTATGTACACCTTGCTATATATACTGATTGCTCTCCCACTAATGAGACAGCATACTCCTTGTCTCCACTCTGTTTTTTCTTGTCCATTCTGCCAGTTTCTGACCTCCTCTGCCCTCTCATCTCCCCTCCAGACAGGAGATGACAACATAGTCTCATGTGTACTTGATCCAAGAAGCTCATCTCTCACCAGTATCATTTTCTATCCCATTGTCCAGTCCAATCCCTGTCTGAAAAGTTGGCTTTGGGAATGGTTCCTGTCCTAGGCTATCAGAAGGTCTGGGGACCATGACCTCTGGGGTCCTTCTAGTCTCAGACCATTAAGTCTGGTCTTTTTACGAGAATTTGGGGTCTACATCCCACCACTCTCCTGCTCCCTCAGGGGTTCTCTGTTGTGTTCCCTGTCAGAACAGTCATCAGTTGTAGCCAGGCATCATCTAGTTCTTCTAGTTACAGGCTGATGTAGTCTCTGGTTTATGTGGCCCTTTCTGTCTCTTGGACTGATAATTACCTTGTGTCTTTGGTGTTCTTCATTTTCCTTTGTTCCAGGTGGGTTGAGACCAATTGATGCATCTTAGATGGTGGCTTGCTAGCATTTAAAACCCTAGATGTCACTCTCCAAAGTGGGATGCAGAATGTTTTCTTAATAGATTTTATTATGCCAGTTGTCTTAGATGTCCCCTGAACCCATGGTCCCCAAACCCCCACCCCTGCTACGCTAGCCTTCGAAGCATTCAGTTTATTCAGGAAGCTTCTTTGCTTTTGGTTTAGTCCAGTTATGCTGACCTCTCCTGTATTGTGTGCTGTCTTTCCTTTCATCTAAAGTAGTTCTTATTTACTATCTAATTAGTGAATACCCCTCTCTCTCCCTCCCCTCTCTCGTGACCATCAAAGAATATTTTCTTCTCTGTTTAAAGTATTTCTGAAGTTCTTATAATAGTGGTTTCATACAATATTTGTCCTTTTGAATTGACTGATTTCACCCAGCATAATGCCTTCCAGGTTCCCCCATGTTATGAAATGTTTCACCGATTCATCACTGTACTTTATCGATGCATAGTATTCCATTGTGTGAATATACCTTAATTTATTTATCCATTCATCTGTTGATGGGCACCTTGGTTGCTTCCATCTTTTTGCTATTGTAAACAGTGCTGCAGTGGACATGGGTGTGCATATATCTGTTTGTGTAAAGGCTCTTATTTCCCTAGGATATATTCCAAGGAGTGGGATTGCTGGATCATATGGTAGTTCTATTTCTAGCTTTTTAAGGAAGCACCAAATTGATTTCCAAAGTGGTTGTACCATTTTACATTCCTACCAGCAGTGTGTAAGTGTTCGATATCTCCACAACCTCTCCAACATTTATTATTTTAAGGTATTACACTTTCTTATTTTGAAATTGAACATACAGAATGTAATTTCTTCCCTTCTCGTTGACTAAGGCACATCATTATGAACATCAGCTGTTGTCTTGCATCGTGGTAAAATGCTACTCTCAGGCCACAGAGGAAGGTGTTCTAGGGCTTGGTTTGCCCTTCTATTGACTTTCATTAGTGTGCTACATTATTCTGTCAAGTGGTTCTTCTGACTCCTTTATGGCATCCTTGATTTCTGCTTTCAAATGCCAGCATCAGTGCTTTTTGTTGACCCTGCCTCCATCTAATTTAGAAACCTGGGGAAGTTCTAAAGGTTGCAACTGAGAATGATCTAAGTGAAATAGCCCAAAGGCCATGGCCTGCATGTCTGATTTTCTTTGACTGTTTCTAGTTTAGTGGTTGCTGCGATCAAGATTGCAGGTATAGCTAATGTTATTACAGTAAGAGCACTACCCTAACTGTACTTATTAGTTTGAAAATTCAAAGTACTAACCAGTAAAAAAAAACAAACTTCTGCTAATGTCTATCGTTTTGTCTTTTTTTATTTAAACTTTATCTTGATCACAAGTGTTTTTTCATCATCTTTCTTCCCAAGGCCAATATTTGAATCTCGATAAGGATCACAATGGCATGCTCAGTAAAGAAGAACTCTCCCGCTATGGAACAGCAACTATGACAAATGTGTTCTTAGACCGTGTTTTCCAGGAGTGTCTCACTTACGATGGAGAAATGGTAGTAGTAGCTGAAATCTCCTGATATGTTAAAAAAAATTTAGGTGCCCCCAGTTTCTACAGGACCTTTTCTTAATGTGATACATTACTTTTATATCAGTGTGTAACAGTATCTTAAGGAGCCCTGGTGGCTCAGTAGTTAAGTGCTTAGCTGCTAACCAAAAGGTCGGTGGTTCAAACCCACCAGCAGCTCTTTGGGAGAAAGATGTGGTAGTCTGCTTCTGTAAAGATTATATAGCCTTGGAAACCCTACGGGGTAGGTCTACTCTGAACCATAGGGTCGCTATGAGTCGGAATTGACTTGACAGTGATGGGTTTGGTTTTGGGAACAGTATTTTGAAAAGTCTGAACCAGATGAAATGATCTGAGACTCAGATACTTTGATCTTAAGATAGATTTGCTTAAAAACCTTATTTCCTGTATGGACTCAGGGTAAATAGAAAATTTTTATACCTTGTTCATTTGTCCTTTTATCACTGTAATGCAACGTGCTTGAGAAGGAAAATTGTAAATAGCATTTTAAATCTCCATTCTTGCTATTAAAAATGTGTTAAGAATCTGGTAAATTTTCCAAAGTAAATGCTTTAGAAACAGTCATATCATCAGAAGAGAACAGGGTTTTAGGTTTTATCTTTTAGCCATAATAGCACTTTGGTAGACATCATTGTTAGCCAACTGCAAAGCAAGAGGGGAAAAAAGGCACAGAAACTCTGCTTTGTGACTCCCCCAGCTGTTGACAGTTGATAGGAAGGACCTTGTAGTATACTAATGACTTCTGGTGAATAAAGAAAACTGGAGGCCACAACTATGGATGGAGTTAGACCATGATGAGGCTGCATTTCTTTAACTCTTTATACTTCAATTGGTGCAAAAATTCTTGATCATAGCCTACAAAATCCTTTATAAGAATACAGAATTTTTTTCTAAGAAAGAATCTCCCAAATAGTCTACTTATTTTCATTATGCAAAAGAAGTAATCTGTGAGTATCCCTTTGGTGTAGGGAAAGCTCTGTTCTCTTCCTGCCTTTCTAGCTCTTATGTGTACCCTTCTTTTTTTGGATGAGAACAGTTTGAGCTTAGGTAGAATATCTGGCAGTCTCAAGATGGTTTTCTTAAAAACATCCTTATTGGAAATCATCTGATTTAAAAACTTGAAGCAGTATTTCAAAATAGCTTTTTAAATATAATGTTCTGTTAGTTTCAGATAATTTTTTTCAAAATGACTACATTGAAATGAAGATGTAAATTTAGTGGTAGCGTATGATACCTTGGTCACTGTAGTCAAAATAGCTTTAAATCATCAGATTTTCACTTGAAAAATTAATTCCAACTGAGGCTGTAATAAATGTTTTTTTTTTTTTTTTTTAATAGGACTATAAGACCTACCTAGACTTCGTTCTTGCATTAGAAAACCGAAAAGAACCTGCAGCTCTGCAGTATATTTTCAAACTGCTTGATATTGAGAACAAAGGATATCTGAATGTCTTTTCCCTTAATTATTTCTTTAGGGTAAGTCTTACCTGTAGAAAATATTTTGTGCCATTTCATTTAAATTACCTAGTGACAGTTTTACATGATTTGTAATTTTTTAACTTAACAAAAAGACTTATATACAACAGATTACAGAAGGAAATCAAGATTTTTTTTTCTTTTTTAAAAATATAAATTGGGCTAAATGAAAGCTGATTTCGGATATAGAATACTAAAAGTGTGTATTATGTATATGTCAGGGGCTGTATTAGCCATTGGATATACAAACATCCATGAGAAATCTGTATTCTTGGTGATCAAAGAATAGTGTATAAAATCCTACGGAAGCTTTAATTGAACAATTAGGAAACGTATCTCTTTTCCACAGTTTTGCACACTTTCGTAGCTGCAGATTCTTTTAATTGCTGTGCTGAAAAAATAAATAATAATAATTTAAAAACTGGCCAGAATCATCTGCTGCATTTCAG
The DNA here is from genome assembly GCF_024166365.1 of Elephas maximus indicus. Classification (NCBI taxonomy): domain Eukaryota; kingdom Metazoa; phylum Chordata; class Mammalia; order Proboscidea; family Elephantidae; genus Elephas; species Elephas maximus. The sequence continues at coordinate 47,422,557 of NC_064828.1, read as the reverse complement.
TGTGAAACATTTACTGAAGCACTTATTTTGTGTCTTAGTTGGTCTCAGATGGGTTCTTGGGTAGAAACTGATTGTATTTGATAAGCATTCAGATACACCCCGTATATAAGTAGGAATGTCTGCCCTTGTGAGACCAAAAATACTCCTCAATTTGAATAGTGACTTTTCCACTGTATGGAGTAGTTTTGTACGGTAATATCCCACTCCATCACCATATTTCCATAGCTAGTTTTTAGAAGACTATGTGATTTAAACACTAAAAAAGACAGATTCACATCTTTGTCATAGACCATTGTTCCCTAAAGCCTTTTTCTTTTCCATTTTAAAACATTTTTGGTGTCTTTAAATAACTGTTTTCTGAATTTATCCTTATGAGTTTCATAGCATATATTTCATAATTTCATGGTAAATTCTCTAAAAGGCTTTCCATTATGAATTTTAAGGTAATTAAAAAAAAAAAACCACTATAAGGATAAACTACAGTCCTTGTATTAAAAAAGAAAAACCAAACCCACTGCCATTGAGTCAATTGCGACTCACAGCACCCTTATATTACAATATTTTTTTTAATCGAATACTATATGAGCTTAAATTAATTGCTAATCTGAGAGGGTAATATCCATCATACATATGCCCCCACTTTAGGCAAACCTATTAAATGAACATTCAGTTTTAGAAAAGCAAAGTATGTCTTTTGGAAATTAAACACTCGACTGTTTTTCATAAAGATTTCTTTCAGTATCTTCTACTCTTAGAATATTAAATTGTGTTTATAAAATACATTTAAAGTATTTCATGTATGCATCTATGTTATCAAAATTTTATTTAGGTTTAGGTGTATGAACTAAGGTATAAAGCTCTGGCACCGAACCCTGTTATCCAGGGCTGGTTGTAGAGTATCCCAGTGGTAAAATAGGGCCTGGATGGTGCACTTTAGATCACACAGTTCAGGTCTATCACTGTGCTTATAGTAGTCGAGAGTGTACTCACAGACACTCACCTACGTAGTTCAAAGAGATTCCCTGCAGATACTCTGATATTGGTAGCACCTAGGGATGGATTATCCAATAATCAAGGTAGGCATGGGCTTACTTGTGCTTACTTACTTCTCTGTAGTGAACAGTTTCACATGAATTTCTCCACACCACACCAAAGTGAAACCCATGTGAAACTGTTCACTACAGATAAGTAAGCACAAGGAAGCCCGTGCTTACCTTGCTTATTGGATAATCTGCCCCAACTCTGTTGCTGTCCAGTCAATTCTGACACATAACCACCTGTGATAGCACCCTGTACATAGTAGTCACTTGGATCATATTTAGTTGAATATTTACCAAAAATTTTAAGGTGTCACATTTTCTATAGTGAATGATTATCACCTGAAATATTAGTCCAACTGGATCATAGTAGTTCCTTAAGTTGATTTTTTTAAAAAATAAAGTTTATAAAAGGGAAGAATTTGAGGGAGGTCAACCTCCATTTTTTCTGTCAAGTAGAAGGCAAGGTATGGGGTGGGAAGAAAGGGTGGATTGGGGGCTTCAAGAATGGTGAAAATATGAACAGTGTTGATGGAAAATGGGAGGAGCATAATGGAATAATTGCTGAGCCACACTGAGGGTGCCACTTGAGGCTGGGGATTCTGTCTTCGTAGTAGCAGCAATCTGCCGTCTTGTGGCATTTTCTTCTGAAGTTCTCAGTAGCTGTGGTATAGGATTAGAAACGTAGATGGTTATACTGATCCAGTGTTCAGGTTTTGCTGACTGGGTGTGGAACAAGATCAAAGAAGTTGAGAATATCAGCAGGAATGGTTGAGACAGCGAGGCTTGTGGTCTGATAGGAAAGGAAGGAAAACCTAGGAAAGACTGAATTGGGGCAGGAGGATGGTTGTTATATGTTTTATTTTTTTACAGATTTATTTCTATTAAATACAGGCCATACAGGAACTAATGAAAATCCACGGACAAGATCCTGTTTCATTTCAAGATGTCAAGGTTACTTTTTCCTTTAATTTATGTAATACCAGATAATCATTTATATTAAATGAAGTTTGTATGAAAGCAATTCAGGAGATATGAAGTACTGTACAGAATCAGATATTTGCTATCATTTGTTCTAACTGATATTTAAATCATTAGAAACTGAGACCATATTTGGACTGATTGATTTGTATAGCTTACGATGTTAGCATTATCAGTCTTGTGTTCTCATTGGAAGCATTCATTCATTTTCTTTGAAAATTAAGAGGATCAATATAGCCTGTGTCCTTTCACAGTCTGTTCCACTATAAACTGAATTTTTAACTTGGGAGCTGTTTAAGTTAGGGTGTGTTTTTGATACGCTACTTCAAAGGGTTTGCTCACTTTGGTATGAGATTTAAGGAGACATCAATCCTAGTATGGAAACCACCACTATTTGAAACACATGCCGCTACTTAGCATTTTCAGACTTTCACCAACTATTAAAAAACATTCAGTATCCAGTACTCATTCAGGTTCAGGTTCAGTAACATAATAAAATGCCCTGTTCAGTTTTAAGCAAGTATAAGATAAACGGCTATTCTGGTTTATTATGAATCAAGCAAATTTGAAACTTTGCATCAGGCAGTTTAAGAACTGGTCATTTTAAACTGCAACGACACTAGACAAGGAAGCTTCACAAACATACAAAATTAAAAGCTTATACACTTACCTGAATTGTTCTAACCTTTTCCACTCCCCTGATATTTTTTGTTGTTGTTGTTCAGAATATACACAGTAAAACATACACCAGTTCAACAGTTTCTACATGTTCAATTCAGTGACATTGATTACATTCTTCAGGTTGTGCTTCTAATCTTTTCTTAATGCAATTTGCCTCTGTAGACGCTACTAAAATACCGAGTAATTTTACTACAGAAAGAGTAGAAACATGTACTGATTCCCTGGAAATACTCATATTAATACTTAACTTCCTCCCCTCTTTGCCATCTTAGGTCCGTGATAGGTTGACAGCAGTCTTGGAAATGAAGCCTCGTACCTTGACTCTGAAGCAGTTAAATTTTTACTCCACTTAAGAAGTAAATCACCAATCAGAAGACAGTAGTAAAGTTTAGGGAGGCAATATATTCAAATAGCACTGCACTAGATAGATCTGTCATTAATTAGCAATGTAGCATGTGTTAAACTCTGAGCCTATTTCTTCATTTATAAAATGTAGAATAGCTATCACATAGCTAAGGGAACTTCCAATAAAATTCTGTGATTATAGGTAGAGAAAAGGAGATTACATATCTGTTAAATGGAAAAGAAAAACCAGAACAAAAAATTTTATAGTAAGATCAGTGTGAGCCCTGAGTTTTAGAAATTATGTGATGGAAATTCTTAAAGTGAATCAGATACCAGATTTCACTGTATTTTTTCCCTCTTTACAGGATGAAATCTTTGACATGGTAAAACCAAAGGATCCTCTGAAAATCTCTCTTCAGGATTTAATCAACAGTAATCAGGGAGACACAGTCACCACCATTCTAATTGATCTAAATGGCTTCTGGACATACGAGAACAGAGAAGCCCTTGTCGCAAATGACAGTGAAAACTCTGCAGACCTTGATGATACCTGATCTCTGAAAGCTTGAAATGCTGCATACAAAACCTTCGAAGCAGAATTCTTAAAAGTGGTCAAAATAAAACATCTGCCTGTAGAACACAGCAAATGTGTTGGTTACTGCAATAGGACCAAATAACTGCTTTTTGGGAGGTGGTAAATTCTGGTCCCATTTAACTTCTTATGGCAAGTGTGGTTTGCTTAAGATAGGTGTCCACATCCACTTTAAATCTGTGTACTCTTTAGAGATAAATGTTTTGGGGTTTTTTTTTTTTTTCTAAATTTTATTTTTTTGTTGAGAATATACACAGCAAAACATACACCAATTCAAGTTTTTACATGTACAATTTAGTGACATTAATTACATTCCTTAAGTTGTGTAACCATCCTCACTCTCCTTTTCTGAGTTGTTCCTCCCTCATTAACAAGCTCACAGCCCCCTAAGGTTCTAATCTTTAGACTTGCTGTTGTCAGTTTGATCCCATACAGATAGTTCTTAAAAGACCATAATGCTCAAGGCAGACTTTTTTTACTAGTTAAGCTAACCTATTGTTCAGTTTTAAGATACCTGAAGGGATATTTTTGGTTTAAGGTTTAAAGATTATCTCAGGGCAGTAGTTTCAGGGGTTCATCTACCCTCCATGGCTCCAGAAAGTTCAGAGTGCATGAAAATGTGAAATTTTGTTCTGCATTTCCCCCCTTTTGATCAGGGTTCTTCCATGGACTCTTTGACCAAAATGTTCAGTAATGGTAGCTGGGCAACATCCAGTTATTCTGGTTTCATGTCAAAGGAAACAGTTGTTCATGGAGGCAGTTAGCTACACATTCCCTATCCTCCTCCTATTCCTGACTCTCCTTATAAAAGTTAAGGTTTTATGAAATGTTTCTGACATTAATCACTAAGAATTTGAATATTGGAGGAATAGTGTAAATTATGTCATTTAACCTTCAGTCTTCTGAAGTATTACATATTAAATAATAGACTTTCCATTTATTAGCATAGTTATTTCTGGGTTAGAAGTGTTTGGACATGATCTTCTTTTTTATAGGATGTTTCCAATTAAAAGTATTCAAACTAATATTTTCATTAAAATCATTGCTATAAAAATGTCTAGCTTTATTAACTAGTACCAGGTTTATATTTTATAAAGCATAACTCTTGTTAAGAGCCATGAGAATTTATGTTAAGTATAAAAGGCTCTTTCTTCAGTTAAACTAACTGTTGTGTTTGACTTTTGAGATGAAAGATTAGAAGAGGGTAGAATATCATGAACTATGATACAGAGGGATTAGTAGTTATTAAAAGGCTTGAAACAAATTAGGAAAAAGTGAAAGAGGCTTAAAACAAATCATTTAATGCATTTATGGGAAATTTTATAGTTTACATAAAAAGTATAAAAATTTAAGGCACAGGTAATAACTGTTTATAAACATTACAGATTTTCCACTGTTGGACAAGTAGAGAAAAAAATTTTAAGAAATATAAAACCTTCATAAGTCACTATTTTCTTTCTGCTACGATCAGAAAAGTTCCTAGGTGATCTCCTCTAGATACTAGTGCCTCTAAGAAGATTTAGAACATCACCTTTAGATATTCATGCTTTCACTTGATACTCAAATATGAGTTGGAGGTACTATCTCATCAAGTCAAAAACAAATTGGAGAGAGGTCAGATGAGCATGCTTTAAAGCTGTTGGTAAACTGTAATTTATGGTGACAGTTATACAACCTACATGGTCTGAAGAGTTAATTCTTTAAGCATTAATTAATAGTTTATACTCAGTGAATACCAAGATTACCATTAAAAAAACCATTACATACTATGAATCACTATACCATAAATCCATATAACTGAAGACTGCTAATGAAGAATTTAATTATTGTTCCTAAATCCTTCAAATTTTAGCTGAAGAATTTAGTAGCCAAACCTTCATGTTCATGGATGATAGAATTCCATAATAGGCCCACTGTACCTATGTTGTTTCTTTGAAGACATATTTTACATAAACATTTAAGATTGAATGCTTAATGCTGTTCAGAAGGCTATTAACATGGCCATTAATTTCTAAAAACTTTTAATTTTTAAGTTTGTGAACAGGTTTAAAAGCATTTCTAGAATAATCCACTCATTAATTCTTATCCATGTTTGGTTATAAATCACAGTCATACAGCTATATCATAAGGTTCTGAACATATTTTTAGGAATATTTTCAAAATTAGCTTCATATTATATACTCTTGTGAGGTTTGCAAACGGTACAGTGGGTAGAGAAATGGCCGACCTGGTTCGAGTAAACTGACCACCTCACTACTGCTACTTCAGAATGGTGAATGACAGCTACTACTGCTCTTTTGTACAATATTTAAGTGAGCGCCTGAGGGGTTAAATCTTCATTTGTACCTCCACTCTGAATCAGAAGATGCTATGGGATTAATCATCATGTATTAATATTTGAATATAAATATATTAATAAATTCATTCCATAACTAGCACTTTGAACTGTTAGGTTAACTGAATAAATAGTGAAAAGAACATGTAACCTGCACCAAAAAATAGAAACTTAATAGTTTGTGCTGTTACAAACTGGAGTCTCCGGGTGACACAAATGTTTTAACACGTTTGGCTACTAACCAAAAGGTTAGAGGGTTGAATCCACCCAGAGGCACTCAGAAGAAAGGCCTGGCAATCTACTTACAAAAAACCAGCTGTTGAAAACCCTGTGGAGCAGAGTTCTACTTTGACACACATCGGGTCAAGTGGTCTGACTGTTACAAAGTAACTCGTTACAAAGTAACTCAAACACTCTTCCAAAAAATAAGGTTATTCTCAATGATCTTGTGCTTCCATCTTAATCCTTTTATTACACACTCAAAGAACCAGCCTTAGTGCAAAATTAATGATTAAAAATTATATATAAATGCAAGGCAACATGAGAAAATCTAAGGGAAAAAAAATCCTTATTTTGAGACTAGAAATATCAACTCCAATGAGTCTTAATCAGCAATTTACCCATCTTTCACAAACACACAAGATAATTTTTTTTTAAACTCTTCCTAAGTGGCAAGTCAGGCTCTAGCATGCCCTTAACTTTTTTAAAGATCTTTTTTTTAAAAAAATCACTAATTTGATACAATAAAGGCATAGTACAAATATCTAAATTTCAGATCTGGCTTTTGCTAGATAAAGCCCAAGAATGAAGAAACATTTTCCCGTTCTGGATAACTTAATAATTTAAAATATAAATAACTATATTAAGTCCCACTAAATAGAGAATGTGAAAGTTCATTGTCCAAAAACAACCCCGGGGTTTGAAGTTTGACAGTCATTTCATTTCTAGGGTGGGACAGTGACTGGGTTTTGTTTGCCTTCCATCGTTACTTCACAGTCTCCCTCCATTTCAAAACTGATATTCACAAACGAAGTAGAAACCGCTGTTCCAGGCTGGTCTGTCTGAACCACAGAATCAGCCTGCAGCTTTTTCTGTTCTTGATACTGTCTTTCAGCTTCTTCAGACATCCTGTTTTCCTCCTCTTCTTCTTCTTCCTAAAAGGGGAAAATATCAATAACTGTTGAAGTATAAATGTCTAAAAGGGAGAATATTTTTTCTCCCACTGTCAGCTTGTTTTTTTTGGTTTTTTGGGGGGGTTTTTTTAGGTCAAAACATTACTGTCCTGTCCAATTTAGTTTAGTCTAATTAAGACAAGACTTAAACCTCCCCCTCCCCATTCTCAAATAACTACTGTTTAACATTTTAAGAAAGTGAAGCTATTTTTAAAACATTATATTTGCACTACTTAGATAAGACCTGATAAGATTTTGACAAGGATGATGTCTTTTCAGATAAATCTAAATGAAAATAGCTAATACTACATATATCACTTGAATTATCAGGTACATTCACTAAATAGTACAGCATGGACGGTATTCCCATCAGAACCTAATGTACATATAAGGCAGTTCCTGCCCTCAAGATTTTACAATCTAGTAGGAATGTTAAGACATATAAAAATAGTATTAAAAAAGAAAGGAATGCCACTATAGAGATTTAGAAAGGGCTAATGAATTATAGCTCTAAAACTACTAAATTCAGGAAGAAAGTGGCATTGGTACTGGACCTGCCATATGGTTAGTCAGTACAGAGCGAGTAACCTATCTAGGAAAATTAATCTGGCACTTGTTTCAGAGTTAACAAGAGTGAGAGCCATCTAGGAGGCTATTACAATAGTCAAGATGAGTTAATGAGGCTCTAAACAAGGCTGGTAGCATTAAAAATACTCATTTGTTCATAAAATATTTTTGAAACTACCTAACATATAAAATCAGCTGACCTTTCCAGACTCCTCTACAACTCCCTCATTGTGTCCTATGCTCTGGTGACAATAAACTAATATTCTTGTCATTTTCCCAAACACATAATGTATCTTTAGGCCTCTAAATTTTAGCTTTAACTCAACTGCCCTTCTCTTTTGCTTGAAGGAGAATAACAACAGACTAATCGTTACTGCATGCCCACCAATATGTGCTAAATGCTATTCTAGGCATTTGTATATATTAGTTCATTTAATCCATACAGCAATCCTGAGCTATGGATACTGCAATTCTTGTCATTATAAAATGAGGAAACTGCAGTTAAGTATTTTGCCCAAGGTTACAAAATAAATGGCAGAGCCAGGATCAGGCCCTTTGGTTCTTGAGCCCATGCTCTTCAGAACTAAAGCTTTCTTACTCTTTAAACTCATTTCACCCAACCCTAAAACCTCACTATATCTGCAGACAGAACTGCTCTCATCTTTGAGCCTTATCAAGTGGCACATACACATTTCTGTTACACTACTTGTAGTTTTCTGTACGCCAGACCCACTCCTCCTTTCCCTCCACATTCAGTCTTTGTGTCGTAAATACAGAGACTGCCTCTTGCGTCTTCATTGTGAAACTGGAATAATAATCGAAAGAGAGGTGTCCGAAGATGAAACAGAATAATGCATATAAGGCACCTCACATGGCACCTTGCACAATAGTTAAAAAGTAGCAGCTGTTTGAAAAAGACAGCTCCTTCCATCTTCCCAGGATTGTAAAGATACAAAATGTTTGATGAATTGGTGATAATACGGATAGCTAAATCCTCAATCCTCTCTACCTCAGCATTTGGTAACCAGAGCGTCAACTAAACCCAACAGCTATTGAAACTGCTCTGGGGCAGCAGCAGAGTCACACAAATTGGAACTGAAGTGTTCTTCCCTCTAATTCACAGCTGCTGGGAAGAGAACTAGATTTGAAGTTGAAGATTTGATATTATATCCAGATCTAACACTTCCTAGTTTTGTGACTTTGGCCAAGTAACTTACACTTCTCTGTACCTGTGTTATTATATAATTATCGAATACTATTTACCTCACTGAGAGATTATGAGGATAAAGAATAAAACATTTGCGAAAGTGCTTTACATGACACTAAGCCCACAGAAGAAATTCAACAAATATTTATGGAGGGCTTACTGTATGCCAGGTGCTGCTATAAGTTCTCAGACTGAAAAAAAGAGACAAAAATCCCGGTTCCTGTAAAGGTTATATTCTAATGGGAGCATGACAGAAAATAAAAAATAATTTATCCAGCATGTTAAAACCAAAGCTACATCCTGACAATCCTAGCACTATTTAAAAAAAAAACAGAAAATAACAAATGCTGGAGAAATTGTGGGGAGATTGGAATTCTTACGCACTGTTGGTGGGAATGTAAGATGGTAACAACCACTATGGAAAATGGCACCTCCTTAAAAAGCTAGAAACAGAAATACCATATGATCCAGCAATCCCACTCCTAGGAATATATCCTAGAGAAATAAGAGTAGTCACACAAATAGACATATGCACACCCATGTCCACTGCAGCATTGTTTACAATAACAAAGAGAAACAACCTAAGTGCCCATTAACAGATGAATGGATAAACAAATCATGGTACATACACACAATGGAATACTACACAATGATGTAGAACAATGACGAGTCTGCAAAACATCTCACAACATGGATGAATCTGGAGGATATTACTCTGAGTGAAGTAAGTCAATCACAAAAGGACAAATATTGTATGCGACCACTATTTTTAAAAACCCTAGAAAAAGTTTACACACAGAAAAAGACAATCTTTGATGGTTATGAGGGAGCAAAAGGGTGAACAGGGGAAATCACTAACTAGATAGTAGACAAGTGTCAACTTTTGTGAAGGGAAAGACAACACACAATATAGGGGAAGTCAGCACAACTTGACCAAGGCAGTCAAAGAAGTTTCCTAGACACATCTCAACACCTTGAGGGACTGAGTTGCTGGGGACCATGGTTTCGGGGGACAGTTAGGTCAGTTGACATAACATACTTAAAATGTTCGACATCCTGGTTTGGTTAATTGCATCTGAGGTTTTACACACTTGTGAGTGGCCATGTAAGATACATCTATTGGTCTCATCTCGTCTGGAGCAAAAGAGAATGAAGAAAACCAAAGACACATGGAAAATATTAGCCCAAGGACTAAAGGACCACATGAACCAGAGCCTCCACCAGCTTGAGCCCAGAAGAACTAGACAGTGCCCAGCTATGACTACCAACTGTTCTGAGAGGGGTCACAACAGAGTCCCAGGCAGACAGGGAGAAAAATGTAGAATGAAATTCAAACTCACCCAAAAAAGACCAGACTTAATGGTCTGACAGAGACTGGAGGACTTCCCAAAAACATGGCCCCTGGACACCCCGCTAACTCAGAAATGAAGCCACTCTTGAAGCCAACTTTTCAGACAAAGATTAGACAGACTATAAAGCAATAACACATGTGAGGAACATGCTATTCTTAGTTCAGTCAAATATACAACACTTAACAGGCAACTCCTGCCCAAAAGCAAGACGAGCAGGCACGAAGAGATAGGAACTGGACGAATGGACACAAGGAACCCAGGGTAAAAAAGGGGAGGGTGCTGTTGCATTGTGGAAATTGCAACCAAAGTCACAAAACAGTATGTGTGTAAATTTTTGAATGAGAAACTACGTTGAGCTGTAAATTTTTACCTAAAGCACACAAAAAAAAAAACCCAGTACGCTCCCCCCTCCAAAAAAAACCACTAGTTGCCATCTAATAGAACTGTGCTACATAGGGTCTTCAAAGCTATGACCTTTCAAAACCAGATCAACAGGTCTTTCTTCCAAGGTGCCTTAGTAGTTGAGCACTTAACAGTTTGTGACAGCCAGGGAGTATGTTAGAGGTATTAAGTATGAAGGATAAATAGAGCACGGTAAAGGGAACTGGAAGTGCTGGTAGGGGGAGGGTTGTGGGGGGTTGTAATTCTAAATAGGGTGGTCCAGCCTAGGTTACTGAGCAAAGACTTAAAAGCGAGGAAGTCAGCCACACATATATCTGGGAGATAATTCCAGGCAGAGGAAATAGCCAGTGCAAAAGTATGAAGAGAGAACATGCCTAATGTATTTAAGGAACAACAAGGACAATACCTTGGCCAAAACAGACTGAGGAAGTATTAGAAGAAACAAGTCAGAACATAATATTGGGCGGGGGGAGGGGGGAGAGGGAGGAGTAGGACAGAGAGTGAGAACATACAGAAACGTATAGGCTCTTCACAATGCTACGGATCTGACATATCATTCCCTTGATTCTTGACCTCAGACATCCAAAAGTAAGTCTGATATAAATATGCTTGACTTTCATGCTTGATACTTTAGGATGTTAGCGCTCCTAATGCTTATATCAAGTTCTTATGATGTTCTAACATGATTAACTTGTTTCTTTGTATCTTTTGCATATTAAATAGGTTTGTCTATGAACTACAAATTAATATATTCAGAGTACTACGAAGTTTAAATTATTATACTTTATTCATTTCCTAGGATAAAATCTAAAAAACATATTAATTGAAACTCAAAATTTAATATTAATCTGGTCGATAAATCATATCCCAGGGTATACAATATTGACACATCGCCATAACATTTATTCCGTAATACCATTTACTGAACACCTATCATGAGAGGCACTGTGCTGAGAAAGCCCTGTATCATCATCTCATGTGATTCTTACCCTGTTTAATCATATCATCATTCCTATTTCACAGGGGAGAAAACTGAGGCTTAGAGAGTTATACAACTCACTCAAGAACATTCACCTAGTAAGGAAGATGGGATTCAAAACTTGTAGTTTAATTCCAAAATCCACTCCCTTAATCACCATACTATCTACCTCATCCCCCTTTCCTCAAAAGCACTATTGCCTGGCACTAAATGTGGAGCACATAATATGTACTTCATTAAAGCTGTCTTCTTTATTTTTTCCTTTCTCTATTTTACTTTAAGCCTCATCATCCAGGTCCCTCAATTCTTCATAAAATCTAGCTTAGTTCTACATACAGATCATATAGAAATTGAAGCATTTTTTAAAATCTAAAATGTATGTTAATTTGATAAAGTAATGAATGACACCAGAATGAAAAGCCCAGCAGAAGGGAGCTTACATATGTTCATTATGCAACCCATCAAGTTTATAGCAAACCAAACTTAATCAAGAAAATGTAAAAAGGAGACACACCTCCTTCTTCATCCGGTAATATTCATCAATGGCATATTGATATTTTGGGGTGCTGATGCCCAAAACAGATGCAATCTTCTCTCCAAGAAAGTCACACACTAAAGATACAAAAGTTAAATGACTTATACAATTCCATAAACATTTTTTGAGCAGTTTCTATTGCAAGGCATATTAGGAATACAAGTTGCAGTTCCTTCGCTCAAGGAGATTATGAAAACCAAGCCCATTTCTCTTCTGTACATCTTCCTTGATTATCCCCAAGAACCACTAATGGCTCCCTCTGGGATCCCAATACTACTTTGTATTCATACCTCTATTATAACACCTACCACCAGGTATTATAATAACCTGTTACATGTCTATTTCGTCCAGGAGAAATACTTCTAGAGGGATGAGATATGCATTGGGCTGGAGAAGAGGAATAGCTTGGACTATAATGTTCACTGAGGGCCTACCATGTGCCAGGCACTGTGAAAGGTTGAGAGTTAAAGAACTTGCCCAAGCTGACAAAGCAGATCCAATTTCAAATCCAGGTCTGAATCTAAAGCTTATGCTCTTTCCTTTACACCAAGATGTCCAGCATGTGTTGAGCGTTCAGTCAATGTTTGTTGAATGAATTACTATTCACAATTAGCTTTAATACAAAGCAGAAAGTGATAGAAGCTATGACGGAGTTAAAACTGGGAGAAGAGGAAAGTTTTATGGTATAAAACCTATATTTAAAGTTAGCATGACTGAATGATAAATTGATAATGCATTTTCTTCAAATAGGAATTGGTTATATATCAAGAAATAAAATATGTAAATGTAACAATGAATTACAACCACAGGCTCAGAATAAGCAGTCAGAAGGAATGAGAACAATATCAGTAGGGACCAAATGACAAAATGGCAAAATAGTTGCTAACTGAAACGGTTCAAGAGCATGAAAATCATATTTAATATAGTTATTTTTCAGTCTTTTTTTTAACACAACCTGGAGCTGAAGATGTTTTAAGCTGAAATACAAGTTAGATTAAGATACTAGGTCTATCAGAGCTAGCCAGCTGCTGAGGGACAGGGTGATTTAACTCTCCATTGTTCCTCTTTCATTTTGGAAAAATACAATTTAGCAAAGCTCCTATTCTTGGAGAATATTATATCAGTTATATAATATTCAAACAGAAAACCAATACCTGAGAGGGTTGATGTGGCAGCCCGAAGCATGTAAAACCATAAGTAGGGGCCCCAGGTAAGTTTTGTCTGCAACAAGAAGTCAGGTTAGCAACATCCATACCTAAACTCATTTTATAATCTTCAGGACAGAATAAAGTAGTCAAATACTTTAAATAAAGTAGTAGCTGGTATGTATTCTATAGACAATACCACAGGCTATAACACAATCAAATATTTTAAAACCTTTATAGATAGAATTTCACAAAGACATCATGCATTCGCCTTTGTAACTACAACCACCCCAAGCCCAATGAAGAATAAAAAAAAAAAGACGCAGCCATCAAATGGAATTGGTAAGTCATACAATTGATCACCCATGGGTCAGTAAACCGTTTTTATACTTTTTTGTCTTTAATGTTCATAAGTACAACGGAGAGTATGCAGTCTACAGAAAGAACTCTGGAGATCACATAGTCCAACAGACTTACGTTATAGTGGGGAAACTAAGGTTCACAGAAATTTAGCAACATAACTAATAAGCTTTTAATGGCGGGAAAACTAAAAAATGAGTTTGTTTTTTTTTTTTGCTTTGCTTTGCTTTAAGGATTAAAAAGGGACTAGACCATGCAACTGAAGACAAGCTCAGTATGTATGTGGTAGCCCAGACCACTGGCAGAACGCAATCCATAATTAATGTTGGTTCTGACTTTTGTGAAGCTCGCCAAATAGATGATAGTTTGCATCTGTGGATGAAACCAGTAATGCAGGCATGTTTCACTTTAACAATATTTTTGTTTACAAAAAGAAAACAAAGTATAGAGCCTGCAAATACATTAATACTTTTTAAAATATTGGTTCCAAAGAAAGGAGAAAGAGATAAACATGCCCATAATCATCCTATTAAAAAGGCAAACACAAGAATATCTGTAAGACTGGGTAAAAGGGCTAGAGCCGAGGGAAGGAAATAGCATATAATCCAGTCTTAACGTGAAAAAGCAGGTATGCCAATTTCTGTGATAGTATTTATGTCTGAAAACGCACAGGTGTAAGGTGGATCTTTTGTCTCTATTTACTCAAGAATGAATATCCAAGCAAACAAATTCAACGAAGAAAATAATGGCTCCCTTGATCAAATCTGCTGTATCTCCTATATTCAGAGTAGAAGCGGTCTCTTACGTGGGGATATGGGTAACTTTAGAGATTTTGTTTAAGATGTTGACATTAGTGTTTACTTTATGGTTTACAAGAAAAGAGACAGTGTCAGAAGTATAGGGAATGAAACCAATTCCTGTAATACATAATAAACGATAAGGCCAAGAAACAGAAAAGGGCTAGGTATGCTTTGGAGGAAAGGATATACTTCTGAGTGGACCAATTCTCCTGGGGTTGTTTGCAGAGAGAATAAATGCTAATATCCAGGCTATGACTACTGAAGAGGCAACTCTGCTCCAAAGCTGAGGAGCTGGATAAGGAATCCTGAAAAACATCTATCATTATCCCACACAGTTATACACAATCAATGAATAGAGCTCTCTGTTTGGACACTGACCTTACTGAATCAAAAGGACAGTGGCTCAAGAGTCTGTACTGGAACCCTGCCACCTCTGCCAGCGTCACCACTACCATCACTCCAGTAACAGCAGAGCTGGGACAAGATCACTGGAACCGTCAAGCCTTCTAGTGCATCGTGCTAAAAACTCAAACTCACTCATTCTTCTCTCCATTAAGACCTGCTATCTTTTCTTTCTGTTTTTAAACAACTTATTTTGATTATAAAACTAACACTTGCTTATTGTAAAACACTTCAAAAATACAGCAAAGTATAAAATGAATTTAAATCACCCATTTTTCTATCATCCATAGGTTACTGTTAACATTTCAGTGTATCTTTCCACTCTTTTTCTAAGCACAGATCTTTTTTTTTAACTGTTGTACTATACGCTTTCTCTATCCTGCTGTTTTCTCCCATTTCCCCCTATATAAAAAAAAAAAAAAAAAAAACTTTTTTTTTCTTTTTTATATAGGGGGAAATGGGAGAAAACAGCAGGATAAAGGAAGTGTATAGTATGCTTAAATTCCTAAAAGTGGAATTACTAGGCCAAAGGATATAATCCTTTGGAAAGGTCACACTGCAAAATTCCACACCAGAAAATGGACCAACAAATATTCACCAGTAGTGTGTGCGATTACACGTTTCTTTGTACCCTCTACACACAGTACATTCTCCTTTTCTTTTTGTCTAACAGCCAAAAAATGAGCCCAGATAACTTTTATTTCTGACTATATTACAAAAGACATCAGCCCATTTATATAGGTAAAAATTATGTGCATGATCAAGTTTAAATGTACGTGTGTGTGTATGCATGCATATTTGAGAAAACTTAATTGGAACTAAATCAATGGTTAAGGGAATGACAAAAAAATGTTTATTCTTAAGGCACAAGGTAAAATCTAAGTAATTACCACACGACTGTAAGAACCTAGATCTCCATTTCTTATTCTCTATCAAGTATCATATACCAGCAGTATTACTCTTAAATCTTTATTTTAAATATCAGGTTTTTTTTTGTTTTAATTGGGGTCTGTAACTACAGGATACTATCTTTTCAAAACTCTTTTATTCTATTAGATTTATGATGCATTAGAAGCAGAGAGAAATGAAAAGTCTGCTCTTTACATTAAGTGAAGCCAGATCAGGCTTCAGAAATTAAAAATTACTCCAATGGACAAGTGCTGGCTGTTGTATCCGGCAAAGTTCTGGCAGATTATACAGATGAAACAGATGATACATTCAAATTAGCTAATATGAGAAGAGTTTAATAAAGGGACTATTCATAAAGATGCAGACAGTGTTTAGAAAACCAACAAAGAACAGAGTAACACCCCAGGGCTAGTAACAATAGGGGAACCATTACCTCCTATCTATCCCTGAAGGGGTAAGAAGAGGGAGCAGTTTACTGGGAACCAAGAAAGACTAGCCAAATAGACAAGGCCTCCCAGTAGGAGCTGTAGCCTTTAGCAGGGAAAGCAGGGAAACCTGCTTGAAATTAAACCACAATGTATTCTATTAATGTCTAGATTTCCCTCCCTCAAAAAAAAAAAAATTGGGGGGAAAAAACTGCTTGAAGGTTTATTTTATGACCAAAAGTCCATCTTAAGCTGCAGCTTTTAAAAAAAAATGGTGATATATTATTATTAATATGTACATGCATAAATAACAAACCAAATGAAGTCAATGAAAAATACCAAAGAAATAAATTCTCTCTTAGCAAAAGGTTTAAGTAATTATTACTGTTTTGTCTCAGTTAAGGTAGTCAACATGGATAGTCCTATTTGCTAATTATAAATTCTTCATAAATTGTACTATATTTTTTTGTGAAAATTTTATTTAAAATTCAGGTAAAAAATCACTTTTCTCAGCTTCAGGCTGAGTTTATAAAATAAAGCTTCCCATCGGCAGTATACTAGCAGCTCCTATTTCTCAAAAAATCACTGTACTCTTGAAGACATTAACTACCACCAAAGAAGACTAATTTTAAAACTTCAGAATGGATACTGTAAGATTTAACCCATCATACAAATTAACTTCATAAACTCTAAAATGATGGTGAGTAAGAACTATAGGGAAAATTAAGATATCTGTCATGGATTTTTCAAATTCTAGTGGAATTTGAAGATTTCTTGTGCTACTTACAATTATATTTGCTTTGTTAACTAATACCACCTTACATGTATATAGATCTTACTCATTTTTCAATGAATTTGCATCTGTATTATCTCATTTAATCTTCAAAGATTGGTAAATGTTATCTCTATTTTGTTTATAATCATGGAATCTGAAGGGAGTTGAGAGTTAAGTCTTTGCTCAAAACTACTAAAGAATAGAGTCAGAACTAAAACCAAGCTTCTGATTTGCCAAGCTGAAGGAAATACAGACATCTTCTTTACCACCACCCAGGGACCCATTTGGGCCTAAAGATTCAAGAAAACCCATACATGGACATCCTACATATACGGTCATTTTAAGAGTGTATTTTTAAGAAAGTAGTAAGGATGCATCCCTTAGATGACTATGCTTTTATTACCAATTTCTATGTAAATATACAGCAACTTTTGTGACAATAACTTTTAAAAACATATACATCTACATAAAATTGTACAAACAAAATAAGAATTCCTTCAAAATTAAAAAAAATTTATTCTAACAATTCTCCCATTGCATAGAACATTTCTGTAATATTCCACATGCATTAGGGATTGACTTCAGAGTATATATTCACAATGTTTTTCTGTAGTAGAAAATCTTGATCTGATTTTTTTAATAGTCAAAATTCATTTACAGCCAAGTCTAATGAAAAATGGGTAGGAACATTTTGTTTTTAAGTCAAATATAATAATTCTCTATCCTGTTACTATGCTTTATTTTCTTCAACGCATTTTTCAGTCTCATATAGCATATATTTATTTATTGCCTATCTGCCCACTAACATATAAGAGCATAAATTTATTTTGTCCATTGCTGTATCACCAGCATCTAAAATGGTACCTATAAGAAAGCCAGTAAAAATTTCATCAACTAGACTCTCAAAATGACTACTTGGAAGGGGAATATGTGACTATAACTTTATAGTCACGTATTTTATAATTTGGAAATTTTCAAAGTTAGCTGTAGAGGCACACAAATTTAAGAGCTGTAGACACCTATCTTCTAATCAAAAGTTGGGACAACAGAAAAAAGAACTCTTAAGCTTTGCGTAGAAAATATCATGGCAATAAGGTCCTTAATTCAACGAGTCTGTGATTCAAGTACTTTATTTAGTAAGATAGATCTTAAAGAAAACTATACTGACAATGAACTCTTGACACCCAAAAACAAATTGCTTCGGGCTACTGAAATGCTGGAAATATTTCCATCCATTTTGTAAGTATACTATTTTCTACTAAAATCCTAAAACGTAATTTTATAATCAGAATACAGTTTATTTAAATCTCAAAGATACTTTCCATTCAATATGGAAGGAGAAACAAATTAATCAAAACAAAACCTTTTGACAAAAGAATTGTCAGTATCAAACCTACCGGATCAACTGTAGGCAAGACAGCTTTCTTCCCTAGGCCATCGATATCATCTTCATCTGTGCTATATTCTTCCATTGTTTCACCACTAACAAAGTGGATGACTCTCCTTGGGACTTTCTTCTTTTTTCCTATGACTCCCAGTTCTACATTTTCAAAGCCTCTTTCATTACTCATCTATATCAATAATAAGAAAAAAAAATTATGAAAATGTGAGTTTCAAATGACATTAATTTTCTTTCATATGACAGACTTTTATTTTATTCTAGGGAATAAAGAATCATAAACAAGTCCTTAAACAGTTTTTTTTTAAACAAATAAAACAGATCACACATTCAAAAGAGCATATATAGCATATGTGTAAACTTTTTGTGTAAGCCAACAGCTAAGAAATTGAGCACCATACTTCAAGCCATAGCAACCCCATAGCTATAAATTAGTGAAGACATGCAGGACATCAATCACTTTAAAGAATAATGGCAATTATGTGATGTATAATGTCTTAGTTATCTGGTGCTGCTATAACAGAAATACAAGTGGATGGCTTTAACAAACAGGAATTTATTCTCTCACAATCTAGTAGGCTAAAAGACCGAATTCAGGGCACCAGCTCCAGAGGAAGGCTTTCTCTATTGTCAGCTCTGGAGGAAGGTCCTTGACATCAATCTTCCCCCAGTCTAGGAGCTTCTCAGAGCAGGGACCCGGGGTCCAAAGGATGTGCTCTGCTCCTAGCACTACTTTCTTGGTGGTATGAGGTCCTCCTGTCTCTCTGCTTGTTTCTCTCTTTTATATCTCAAGAGAGATTGACTCAAGATACAACCTAATCTGGTAAATTGAGTCCTGCCTCATTAACATAACTGCCTCTAATCCTGCCTTATTAATATCATAGAGATAGGATTCACAACACATAGGATAATCACATCAGGTGACAAAATGGTAGACGGTCACCCAATACTGGGAATCATGGCCTAGCCAAGTTGACACACATTTTGGGGGCACACAATTCAATCCATAACATATAATACCAAAGGAAAAACATAAACAAATACATATGTTAGATATATAAAAGTTTTTATCAGGGAACTCGCCTACATCTTTGGATTTGAGCTTAACTATATGCGAAGAGGAAACCCTGGTGGAGTAGTGGTTAAGTGCTACAGCTGCTAACTGAGAGGTCGGCAGTTCAAATCGGTCAGGTGCTCCTTGGAAACTCTATGGGCCAGTCCTACTCTGTCCTATAGGGTCGCTATGAGTTGGAATCAACTCGATGGCCATGGGTTTTGGTATATGCAAAGCATATTGAACATACCATAGAGTGCCACAAGAACAAACAAATCTGTATTGGAAGAAGTACACCCAGAGCTCTCCTTAGATGCGAGGATGGCGAGACTTCATCTCATGTACTTTGGACATGTTATCAGGAGGGACCAGTCCCCGGAGAAGGACCCGTGCTTGGTAAAACATAAAGTCTGCAATAAAGAGGAAGACCCCTAACAAGATGGACTGACACAGTGGCTCCAATGATGGGCTCAGGCATAGCAACGATTGTGAGGCTAGCGCAGGACCAGGCAGTGTTTCATTCTGTTGTACGTAGGGTTGCTGTAAGTCAAAACCAATTTGAAGGCACCTGAGAACAACAATATCTGGGCAAAACAAGAGTAGTTTAGCTTAACTCTGAACCTTTTCTCAAAACTGGAGTCTCAAATTCAAATGCCTTTAGGGCCAAACAGGTTCCAAAAATGAATGAAGCTATATAGGCAGTGACAGACTCTATGGAGAGTGTATGCCCCAACTAACGGCACTTAAATTGAAAATTCTGTAAACACTGTGCAGGCCAAATAAAACTGATTTGTAAGCCAAATCTGGAAAGCAGTTCATTAGTGTGCTATTTCTATCTAATGAACTTACAAATTTCTTAGTCAATAACACATAGGTGACAACAGAGTTTTCCTGACAGTAAAAATATTTAAAAAATATGGAATTCTAATTTACATCCAAATTTGGCTCCTGGGGAAATGTTAACTTTACTTCATCCATATTAGTCATGTTTCAAATTCAGAGTAAATGCATACTGTAGGAGAAGGTGAAGATCTTTTCACTGTCACCCTACCTAAAGTTTAAACTCCTAAAAAAGCCTTTTTTGTTTGTTTGTTTTGCATCTTTTTACTAGAACATTTTTAAAAATGCATAGTACATGTAATTGTGAAGAAAACTCTGGTAACAGTGGTTACTCCTGGGGATAGAAACTAAGATGGAGGAGGCAGTACAGACAAGGAAATGAACAAAGGGATCTTCTTTTTGTCGTTTTTTGGTTTTTTATAATGAGAATACCTTCATGTATTACCAGTATAATTTTAAAACTAAGCCAAAACAAATGGTACAGGGCTACAAGGCTGCTGTGATTAGAGACCGCATGGGTGGGATTCTCTTGGCTAATCATGAGTTCAAAAATTTTGTCCTCAAGCAACTTGAAAGATTAGATTGGAACCCTAGGGGGCAGTGAGTTTGTTAATGAAGGACGAAAAACTCAGAAAAGGAAAATGAGAATGGTTGTGTAACTTGGAAGAATGTAATCAATGCCACTAATTGTACATGTAGAAATTGTTGAATTGGTGCATGTTTTGCCGTGTATATTCTCAACAACAAAATAAATAAAATCTAGAAGTAAACAAATTTGTCCTCTAGTAAGTATTCTTACATTTGTAGATAAAACATAATTTGAACTCATGGTTATTATGCAACCACTAGAAAAGCTATTTGAACTGCAGTAGCAGAGACCAGATTATACTAATAAAATAGTGGCCTAGACTTGCCCAGTTATGCAAGCGCAATCAACTTTACTGTTACGCATTTTTTTTTCTTAATCCTCTCAGGTCTTTCTTAGAAAAGAAATATGGTTCTTCTCTGTCCTTCACGTCCCAAAGATAAGTTTAGTCATCAGCTATGATATGAATCCAGGCACAGCCAACCCAAAGAACACATGGATTGTTCCATAACACACAGGACATCATTGACTGCAACTATGTCTGCAGATCACAGAAACGTTTATGGTGTAGCATGGGCTATCTATGGGTTGACTTGGGAAAAAAAAAAATCCCAATTCTCCCTAGCCTATTCTCAGGGTTCAAACAAATCCCAGTTCTTAGTAAGAAAAGAACAGCCTCTTTATTGTGTCCTTGAACAAAATGGACAACAAATAGTGCCAAATTACTAAGGCCAACTTTCTTCCACCCTTAGTCCCCAGGGACCAGAAGTCATTTCTGCCCAATCTCACGTTTCCCCTTGAGAATGATATGGTTTATGGTTGCTCTGACATCAACTTTTAGACCATGACTTAGCTTTTTAGGTCTCTTTATTTTCTATGCAAGGGAAAGAGAGAGAGTTAGGTCTCAAGGCCTCGTACTAACTGGATAAATCTAATGTCAAAGAAACAGCCCCAGTCTGTGAATAGGGCTGAGGTCATTTCCAGTACATCACCACGTTCCATTTCCCATTACAGCCAAAGCAGCTTCTCACTGCTCCTTCTAGGGCAATCTCTTATTGGCTTAATTTTCCTTCTAAGACACAGGCAAAGGAGAAGGGGTGTCTCTCACTGGCTCAACTACAGTACTTTTTCTTCCTTAGACAACATTAATAAATCGAAACATTCTGGCTGAGTCATAAGGACTAGTATAAAATTATTTACTATCTCCATTATCCATGACTCTTAGGTATTATTCTTTCCAAAACCTTAAAAAAAATCTACAGAGGTTGAAACATTCATATGTTTCAATCTAATACCAAGGTTAGGTAAGCATAAACGGAACTTTTAGTAATATTCTCTAGACATAATTATTTACTTCAAAATAACATTTTATTTGTTCTAATCATCACATTTTGGGTGGTTTTAATCATCACATTTAATATACACATTTTTATTAAAAAGAGTTTTATTCAAGGCTTCTCTTTTTAAAAAAATCATTATTCTGTTATTTGGTAACCCACCTACCACCGCTGTTGAGTAGATTCCAACTCATAGCGACCCTATAGGACAGGGTAGAACTGCCCCATAGAGTTTCCAAGGAGTGCCTGGTGGATTCAAACTGCCGACCTCTGGGTTAGCAGCCACAGCACTTAACCACTACTCCACCAGGGTTTCCATTATTTGGTAAAGCCCACTTTTTAGGCTTATCATCTTAAACATCTTAAAAGCAGATTTTTCTGTAAAGGGTCAGACAGTAAATATCTTAAGCTTTGCAGGCCATATAGTCTCTGTTACAATTACTTTTAAACCCTGAGAAAGCACCTATGGATAAAAATAAATGGATGCAGCTGTATTCAATTAAACTTGACCTACAAAAAAGGTAGCCAGCCAGATCTGGCTAACAGGCTATAGTTTGCCAACCCTGATCTTAAGGAACCAGACTGGCACGTGAAAATCTATGAAAGGCAATCTATGACACGTGATTATGACCTCTATTTGAAGGAAAAAAATGAAAGGCAATGAAGGGAGGCACTGATGAGTAACAGAAACCTGAAAACAATTTGGCACAAAACTTCTTACAATTAAAAATAAAAGCTCTTTTCTGAATTTTGCAAAAGTTCATTCTTAAAAACAATAAATCTTAAAAATAGAGAAAATTTTCACTATAAATTATACACATACCATTTTAACAAACTTCAAAGATCTGAAAAGATAGTTTCATTACACCAGGAAATTATGTGATGCAACATCAATGAACATTTTATTACATTTTATATTTTATGTTTAACCAGGCTCTAAATCTGCTTATCTTGTTCTCAGGCAGGTTTTTCATGGCAATTTTCCTTTTATATGTAGAGGGTCAGAGAAAAAGATGAAGACCCTCAACACGATGGACTGACAGTGGCTGCTAACAATGGGCTCAAGCATGACAACAATTGTGAGGATGGCGGAGGACCAGGCAATGTTTCGTTCTGTTGTACACAGGGTCACTATGAGTAGGTACTGACTCAATGGTACCTAGCAACAACAACAGCACCCAGTATTTCTTTACTGAAACATGTACTATACTTGGAATTGTTTATTCTATGTTGCCTTCCCCCACTAGACTGTAAGCAACATAAGGGTAAGCACAGTGTATATCCTCACTGATATATCCTTTAGCCTAAAGTTCCTGACACATAGTAATTGCTTGGTAACAGAAGTGCTGGATAAAGAAATGAATGAATAGTAATGAATATTTTAACTCCCTTAATAATACTGAGTCTGAGATTTTTGGTTAGAAGTCTATGCAGAGAAGCTGCTACACGGAATGTCACAACAGACAGCAGGTGGCCTGGTTAGAAGCCTAATTCTAAACAGACTCCCTTCCCTACATGGCACTTCGGGTTTCTAAGTTCTGATAAATATGTGATGGGGTGTAGAACAGCAGCCTCTCTCCACCCAAGTCTCCACCTCATTTGCCTCTTTCCTCTTACTGTGCTCAACCCTGGGCATGAATCTGGGGTTCAGGAATGAGAATATACAAACTATTTATGTAGTATGAACTCATTTGTGTTTAACAAAAAAGAAGAGATAACACATGCATAAAAAAGAACCCTGAAAGAATACCCTGGAAACTTGACAACAGTTACTTTTGGGGAAGGAGAATGTGAGAAAAGAGCAGTGGGGGCATTCCTGTGAACTTTTACCTACTGCTCTACAGCCTTCTTTATTGTTTTAGCACTTATTTTATTTTTTTACCAGGAATATGCAAACATCACATGTGGTGTGATGGATCACTTCTGTGTAGCCTCTCTCACCATGGTCTTTTGTAACTCCCACCCAAGTGACTGGGCAGGACTACGCAGCTATTATTATTATACCCCACCAAGGGGACTGGTCAGTTTTGCCATCCCACTGGGCTTGAAATGAGCTACCCGAGAGTCAAGAAAAGAGAGAAGAATTCCAGCACCATCAAGAAAGAACAGCCAGGAGCCAGCATATCCTTTGGACCCAGGATTCCTGCACTAAGAAGCTCCTGGAAGCAGAAGATGAAAAGAGATTGAGCTGTGACCCTGAAGATGGTGAAAAGGGGTGGCAGGAGTGACCCGGGAGCAACCCAGCAGTAGGAGATGGGATGGTGGGCTTCCCGGTCCACAGAGGGGAAAGCTGAGTGCCTTTGGGCAGAGGCTGAGGGCCAGAGAGAGGCGTGCCGGGGAACATGGCTGAGAAGAGGCTGTCCTGATAGAAGAACTGTATCCTGAGTGTTCCTGGGCCTGAATTATAACTGTTAGTTCCCTAACAAACCCCATAATCATGAATATGGTCTGTGACTTCTGTGTGGCCATTGCAATGAATTATCGAACCCAGTAAAAAGTGCCTTGGGTAGGACAGTTGGTGTCAGAGTTGGTAAAGGTGGAAGAGAGGGGGCCATGCAGCCTCATATGAATCAGCCTTGGGCCGCTGATCTTGATTCTCCTTCCCCCTTGTGAAGATGCCGCCCCAACTCGTTTTTACACCATAATACCACTAAGCCAAAACAAAGAGCCTTTCATCAAACATTTACCTGGTAAATCATTACAGACATGCTTACTTTGCTATTAGATTTGAAGCTGAAATAGCAATGGAAAACAATTCTAGTAACAGAAAGAAAAAAAAAATTGAGTATGTATCAAGCAATATGGAGTTAATAAAAGGTTCAGTTCAAGTGTATCTGTCAACAGCATGCCTCAACTGAAAATGAAAGTGGCTCCCTAATGAATTGTGTTGTTCCCTGAATTCCTTATTGCAGATCACCTTTCTCCTTCAAGGTAGCAGAAAAAAAAAGGAAGTTTCATATAAAGACTAGTATGTGGAAAAGTTTTTAACACAAACTATATCTTACAGTATGTTGTTGTTGTTAGGTGCCGTCAAGTCGGTTTACATAGCGACTCTATGTAAAACAACAGAACAAAACACTGCCTGGTCCTGCATAATCCTCACAATCACTGCTATGTCTGAGCCTATTGTTGGCAGCCACTGTGTCAATCCACCTCGTTGATAGTCTTGCTCTCTCTTTTTGACCCTCCACTTTACCGAGCATGATGTCCTTCTCCTGTTACCAGGACCAGTCCATTCCGATACCATGTCCAAAGTATGTGAGAGAAGTCTCATCACCTTCCCTTCTAAAGAGCACCTGGCTGTACGTCTTCCAAGACAGACCTGTTCCTTCTTCTGGCAGTCCATGTTATACTCAATATTCTTTGCCAACACTATAATTCAAATGTATCAATTCTTCTTCGGTCTTCCATATTCATTGTTCGGCTTTCGCATGCATATGAGGCGACAGAAAATACCATGTCTTGCATCAGGTACACCTTAGTCCTCAAGGTGACATCTTTGCTTCTTAATATTCTAAAGAGGTCTTTTGCAGCAGATTTTGCCCAATGCACTACATCATTTTCTTGACTGCTGCTTCCATGGGTGTTGTTTGTGGATTCAAGTGAAATGAAATCCTTGACAACTTCGATATTGTCATGGATTGAATTGTGTCCTCCAAAAATGTCTGCCAACTTGGCTAGGCCACGATTCCCGATATTGTATGATTCTCCACCATTCTGTCATCTGATGTGATTTTCCTGTGGGTTATAAATCCTACCTCTGTGATGTTGATGAGGTGGAATTAGCAAAAAAATTTTTTTTATGTTAATGAGGCAGGACTCAAACTATAAAATTAGATTGTCTCTATATATTTACACTGAGATATAAAAGAGAGAAGTGAACGGAGATGCAGGGGGACCTTGTACCACCAAGAAAGCAGCACCAGGAGCAAAGCATGTCCTTTGGACCTGAGGTTCCTGCACAAAGAAGCTCCTACACCAAGGGAAGACTGATCACAAAGACCTTCCTCCAGAGCTGACAGAGAGAGATAGCCTTCCCCTGGAGCTGGCACCCTGAATTTGGACTTTTGGCTTCCTAGACTGTGAGAGAATAAATTTCTCTTTGTTAAAACCACCCACTTATGGCATTTCTGTTATAGCAGCACTAGATAACTAAGACAAATACTTTCTCAGTTTATCACGGTGCTGCTTATTGGTCCAGTTGTGAGGATTTTTGTTTTATGTTGAGGTGTAATCCATACCAAAGTCTTTGAACTTCATCAGTAAGGACTTCAAGTCCTCTTCGCTTTCAGCAAGCAAGGTTGTATCATCCACATAGTATAGGTTGTTAGTCTTCCTCCAATCCTGATGCTGCATTCTTCTTCATATAGTCCAGCTTCTCAAATTATTTGTTCAGCATACAGATTGAATACGTATGGTGAAAGGACACAACCCTTTTTTGAGGATTTTAAACCACACGATATTCTCTTATTCTGTCCAAACAACTGCCTCCTGGTCTATGGACAGGTTCCACATAAACACAATTAAGTATTCTGAAATTCCCATCCTTCGTAATGTTATTCATAATTTGTTATGACCCCCATAGTAGAATGCCTTTGCGTGGTCAATAAAACACAGACTATGAAGAAGGACTTGGCAATCTAATTCTAAAAAACTGGCCAGTGAAAACGTTATGAATAGCAGCAGAACACTGTCTGATATAGTGCCAAAAGATGAGCCACTCAGGTTGGAAATAAAAAAAAAAAAACGTTGCTGTCGAGTTGATTCTGATTCATAGCGACCCTACAGGACAGAGCAGAGCTGCCCCACGGAGTTTCCGAAGAGCACCTGGTGGATTCAAACTGCCGACCTTTTTGGTTAGCAGCCATAGCTCTTAACCACTACACCACCAGGATCTCCTCATGTTGGAAAGCACTCAAAATATGACTGGGGAAGAGCTGCCTCCTCAAAGTAGAGTCGACCTTAATGACGTGAATGGAAGTAAAGCTTTTGGGACCTTCATTTGTTGATGCAGCACGACTCAAAATGACAAGTTACAGCTGTAAACATCCATTAGTAATCAGAACGTGAAATGTACAAAATGAGTCTAGGAAAATTCGAAGTCATTAAAAATGCAATGGAATGCATAAAGATAGATATCCTAGGCATTAGTGAGCTGAAATGGGCTGGTATTGGCAATTCTGAATCGGGCATTTACATGGTTTTTTGGTTGGCTTGGTTATTATGCTGAGAATGACAAATTGAAGAGGAATGGTATTGCATTCATCACCAAAAGAACATTTCAATATCTATCCTGAAGTGTAACGCTGTCAGTGACAGGATAATATCCATACGCCTATAAGGACGACCAGTTAATACAACTATTATTCAAATTTATACACCAACCACTAAGGCCAAAGATGAAGAAACTGAAGATTTTTACCAATTTCTGCAGTCTGAAATAAATCATACATGCAATCAAGATGCACTGATAATCACTGGTGATTGGAATGCAAACACTGGAAACAAAGAAGAAAGATTAGTAGTTGGAAAATACAGCCTTGGTGATAGAAAGGCCTCTGGAGATCGCATGATAGAATTTTGCAAGACCAACGACTTATTCATTGGAAATATGTTTTTTAAACAACATGAACAGTAACTATACGCGTGGACCTCACCAGATGGAATACAGAGAAACCAAATCAAACTACACCTTGTAAGAGCCATATTTACATTCAGGGACTGTTATGGAATAAACTGTGTCCCCCAAATAATATGTGTTGAATTCCTGGCCCTTTTAACTGTGTGTGTGATCCTCTTTGGATACAGAGCTTTCTTTTCTTATGTTAATGAGGTCATACCAGTGTAGGATGGATCCTAAACCTAATTACTTCTGTATTATAAAAAGACCAGAATAAACACAGAGATACAAACACACAGGGGAAGACAGATGCCATGTGAAGATCATCTACAAGCCAAGGAACCCCAAGGGCTAACAAGGCAAAGACCCTGATTTGGACTTTTAGCCCCCAGAACTGTAAGAAAATAAATTTCTGTTCTTTAAAGTCATCCACTTGTGGCATTTATGTTGTTATCACAGCACTAGATAACTAACATAGGAATCATTCTATAGGAGTCTGTAGTTCAAGGGAAATGTCTAACATTCAGGCACTTAGTCTTAAAAACAGAGCTTAGTCCACTCATGTATACAAGACTAACGGGCATACCAGTCCAAAAGCAAAGACAAGAAAAGAAGGGACAGGAAAACAGGACAACTGGAAACAAGGAACTTGGGGTACAGAAGGGAAGTGTGTCGACATATCACGGGGTTGGCAACCAATGTCACAAAACAATTTGTATATTAACTGTTTAATGAGAAACTAATTTGCTCTGTAAACTTTCACCTAAATCACAATTTAAAAAAAAAAAAAAGGAGCTTAATTCTCACTGAGGGTGGGAAGATTTCTACACAGGAGTAACTTGAGGTTTTTAATTGCCAAAATTGTATACTCTTGAGCTGGTTTCAACTAAAGTGCTTTCTTCATTAGTTTTACTTGGCCAAAGATCTTTTTTGTTTTTTAAATTGTGCCTTAGATGAAAGTTTACAGCTCAAGTTAATTTCTCATACAAAAATTTATATACCTATTGTTATGTGACCCTATTTGCACAGCACACTCCCCCTTTCCAACCTGGGTTTCTTGTGTCCATTCAGCCAGTTCCTGTCCATTCCTGCCTTCTCATCCTGCCTCCAGACAGGAGCTGGCCATTTGGTCTTGTGTATCTGCCTGAACTAAGAAGCACATTCTTCATGAGTACTGCTTTATGTTTTATATTACAGTCTAAACTTTGTCTGAAAAACGTGCTTCAGGAATGGTTTTAGTTCTGGGTTAATGAAGCATCCAGGGGCCATGGCCTCGGAGGTTCCTTCCGTCTCAGACCATTAAGTCTGGTCTTTTTATGGGAATTTGAGTTCTTCCCCACTTCCTCAGGGACTCTCTGTTGTGTTCCCTGTCAGGGCAGTCATTGGTGGTAACCATTGGTGGTAGCTGGTCAAAATAAATCTAGTTCTTCTGCTCTCAGGCTGATGGAGTCTCTGGTTTATGTTTGGCCAAAGATCCTTAACTACCAATTTAGACTACTAAATCCCAAAGAAAACAAGAGCCCCTAAACCTTATCTAACTCTCAACACCTGCGGCAACGTCCAATAATGTGCGCCTGAAATGCAGCCAGTCCAAACTGAGATAAACTTTAACTGTAAAATACAGGATTTCAAAAACTCAGTACCAAAAATAGAATGTAAAATATCTCATTAATAATTTTATATTAATTACATGTTAAAATATTTTTATATACTGGGTTAAATAAAATACAATATTAAAATTAATTTCACCTTTTTAAACACTTTTTAAATGCGGTTACTAGAAAACTTACAATTACATATGCACCTCGCATTGTATTTCTATCGGACAGCGCAGCTCTGAGCCTTAGCTATCTCATTGTTAAAATGGGGATACCACCACCCACAGCAAGGGGTGGTTATGAGGATGAAGTGAAATGAAGCCTGTAATAGTCGCTATTAGCTAACCAAAAGGCAGGTGCCAAGTCAGGCCGTCTGCACAAGGAGAGGCTAAGTGACTGGAGCCACCGTCACCTGGCTTCCAGCTACTCTGAGGGCAGCCTCTCGGGGACGCACCCTCCTCCTTACGCTGGCTGACCCGGAAAGCCGTGCCGCCGCACAGTCTGCGGGGCTGCCATCGAAGGGGCTGGTGAGGGCGGCCCGGGCTGGGAGGAGGCCTCCGCCCCTCGCCAGCTTCTCTGAGAGGAGACGGGTATCGTGAGGAGGAACCCCGGAACGCACCTCCAGGAGGTGGCCTGCTCCGAGAAGGGCCCGGCAGCCCAAAAGGGCAGCCCACGGATAAGGCAGAGAAGCAGCTCCGCGGCCGCGGCCCCGGCCCCGGCTTGGCGCCACCGCCTCCGGGCGCCCCACCTACCTGCGGCGCCGTGTCTCTGAACGCCGCGGCGGCCGCAGCCCCGGAGGCTGCGTCCGCTTCTCCTCCTTCGACGCCGCTCACCGGTTCCCGGTCCATGGTCGTCGCCGCCACAGGGCTGCTGACGCTGGCGAGATACAGCGTAATGGCCGATAAGCCTACATCCATCCTCCGCCTCCCCGCCCAGTCGCTGACCAAGTCCCGATGTCGGGAAATGGCACTCACCGGCAGCGGCCGCCTAGCGCCGCGCCCAGCCACGCCACAGGCCCGGCCGGCTCCCAGTGCCCCTCCCTCCGCAGCCTAGTTGGCCGCACACACCGGCCTGAGAGGCTCAGGGGAGGGGCCGAGGGAGGCGGGGGGGGGGGGGGCGGGCGAAGCGAGGCGGGGGCGGTGCCTTCTGCAGCATCGCTTCCGGCCCGGCCCACATCCAGAGCTGGCTGAGCCACTACCTGGCACCACCCGTGACGTCATGCGTTGTACCAGTACCTGATGACTGGAGTCGGAATTTCGGGTCAGTCACTTACCAGCTGCGTTTGGGGCAAGCAACCCCCAGAGCCTTCGATCCAGACTTGTAAAATGAAAACAAATGTTTGGTGTGCTTCAAAGGCTTGTAATGAGATGTGGTTGCTGAAAAATGCATAGTAAAATGTACGGCTAGTGCTACATACTTCACTCCTACCATGGATGTTATGACGGACCAGGCAAAATGCCCTTGAAATACGAGCCTTCCAAAAATACCCTTGAAATAAGAGTCCTAAAAGTGAATTTTGCTCACACTTGTCAAAAATAAGTATAACTAGAAAAAGTTAAGTGAGAAGATCTTAAGGCGAGCAGAGCAGCAGCATGCTTCCAGCTTGACAAATGTGAGGAACATTTTATTATGTGTTTTAGGGTTTGTTTTTGTAAAAGATCTCAGACTTCTCCTATTTTTCCCAATGTCCAATCATATAAAATCATGATTGTAATGATTATTGCATGACTTTAATGTCAAACTAGTTTGAGCATCTCCAGGTAGATGGCTTTTTATTATACAATTCTAGCATGAAAAGTCTTCACCCAAATATTCACAAATTTGTAAGTCAAAAATAAAGCACAATTATTTTGGCCAGGGGAAGTTAATTTAAAATACTTTAAATTCCATTTTCATGCCTGTTCCAATTCACAAATCTTCTAGCATATGTTATCTGACATGGTACCTGCAGGCCCAACACCCTTACAGCTTTAAGTATTTCTTTCTCTCCCACGCAAAAGGTCTTTTCCTTACCCTCTAGTATTTTTGTACACTTTCTATCCTGCTTATAATTATGATGAGCTAAAAACAAAACCAGGCTTAACAGCAAAAGTCGGTAATTTAAAAACCATCTATACATTAACTTAAAAAATTAGTTAGAAATCCATAATCCTCTATGTTCTTCTGATATGGTCCGTTTAGCTTGGTGTTGAGTTAAATAAGTTAGTAACATGACCTGGATGCTCTCTGGTAGTATTATCAAGGACATGCCAAAACAGTGAAACCAAACTCTGCAATAAATTGAAAACAAAAATAGTTGACTGTTGAAGACTTCATGGTCTTCATTAAAAAAGGATATCTGTATCAGAAGTATTCAAAATCTCTTCCCTATATTACTTGCAAGAAGGGTAAGCAACAATCTTACTAAAAATTTGTGGAATTATTATAAATGCATTATCTTATTTTCCAAACTGACAAAGATCAAATTACAATTTTCACTTCTGAAGAGGAACTTCTCAGGGTTTACAAGTCTATTTCTTAGTTTACTGAAAATTCAAAATGCAAGCCACATTCCAGCATGAACTGTATTTTCTATGAACAGGTTATTTTTAACACAAATGGAACTGAAAAGCAGTTTATTACAAATGAACTCAAAGCAACATAAAAGCATTGAAATTCTACTGGTTTTACTTTGGGCATTTACATTTCCAAACTGTCACTATTCAACTAAAAGTGGGCAACAAAGTAATAAGTCAGATCTTTCCTTCCTTGTCTTTGAGGTAGTAGTAGTATCACTATGACAAAACAAAAATAAATTCAGATACGGTAAAACCTATGAAAGCCGGAACCTGTGCAAGGCGGAAGCATGTCAGAGAAAGAAAATGTAAATATTTCCCATTAATAGTGATAGAAAAGTGATAAGACTGCACCCCGTCAAAAGCCAAAAACTTGTGAGAGCCAGAACAACAAGGCAGTCCCACTGAGTCCTGGCTCTCATGGGTTTCACTACATTACATTTAATCTACTTAATTGGGGACTTTAATAGGGGACTAAATGTATCATTTAATGTACATACGGAGTTAAAAAGGTAAATTTGGAGGCATAGCTAGCATGGCACCCTAGACAGATGCATCATGCACCGAAGAGCCGAAAATCTAAGTGAAACAGATACAGATGTCAATACTGGAACTCTTAAGCATCAAATGAAGGGATAAAGAAAAAGATCAAACAATGAACGGAAGAAGAAACTGAAGGAAAACAGAACGAGACAAGATATGGAGTGGAGGTCCCCTGCCAACTAACACAGCACAGCATCACCATCTTGGAGGATAGCCATCAAGGACCTGAACAGGGAGTTCAGGAATGCAAATTCACAGAACTCCCAACAGGAGACAGAGTACCTGGTAACCAGAGAAACAGGCTTTCCCACCCCTCAACCTTCTGCCCTGTACACCTCCTCCACACCTCCTGACAGGCCACACCAAGCCACCTTGGCTGGTAAGCTATGGGCCGGCAGCCGGCCCAAGTCCACACCACCCCCACCCACCAGATCCTGCCATGCTATATTTTTTATTTTCTCATTTTCTCTTTATTCTTCTCACCAAACCCCATATCCCACACCACACCCCTATACCTTTCCGACGAGCTACACCATGGCACCTTGCTTAGAGAGACAACAGCTCACCACCGGCCCAGGTCTGCCCCACTCCCACCAGCTGGCTCATGCCACACCATTTTCTTTCCCTTTCCTCTTTTTCTCTGTACCTCCCACCTAGTCCATACCTCTACTCTTTCCTGTCTGGCTATGCCCCATCACCTTGGCTAGACAAGTCTAGAGAGAGACCAGCCTGTCACAAGCTTGAGTCTACTCTGCCCACGCCCACCTGCTTCTGGCAAACTATTTTTTTCCCTTTCTTCCTGTCCTTTCTCCCTCTCACCTAGCCCATACCTCACCTCTACCCCTCCCCACCAGGCCACACCTTACTGCTATGGCTAGAGAGACACCAGCCCCCACCCCCACCTGCTTACTGCGGCTGTGCCATTTTCTCTTTTTTCCCTTTCCTCCTTTACTTTCTCCCTCCCACCTCACCCGTGGCGCAACACCTTGGCTATGCCACAACACCTTGGCTAGAGAGACACCAGCGCACACCAGCCTGGGTCTACACTGCCCCCATTCACTGGCTCCTGCCAGGACATTTTTCTTCCTTTTTTTTTCTTTTTTCCTTTTCTTTCTCCTTCCACCTAGCCCATACCTCACCTCTACCCCTTCCTGCCAGAGCACAATGTACCACCTTGGCTAGAGCCAAGGTCCACCCCACCCTCACCCACTGGCTACTGCTGCACCATTTTTTTCTTTTTTTTACTATTTGTTGTTTCTCTTTCCACCTTTTCTTTCTCCCTCCTACCTACCTCTGTAACCCACCTGTACCCCTTCTCACCAGGCCATGCTGTACCACCTTGGCTAGAGACACACTGCCACGCCACCAGCCTGGGTATGCCCTGCCCCCACCCACCGGCTCTTGCTGTGTGATTTTTTTCCTTTTCTTTCTCCCTCACACCTAGCACCATACACCACCTCTATCCCTTTCCAACGGGCCCACCACAGGTAGAGAGCTACTGGCCCACCGCCAGCCTGGATGCCCCCAACACCCACCCACCAGCTCCCACTGCACCATTTTTTTCTCTTTCCTCCTTTTCTTTCTCACTCCCACCTAGCTCCATACCCCACCTCTACCTGTTTCCGCTGGGCCACACTATGCTGCCTTGGCTAGAGAGGCACCGGCCCACCACATCACAGGTCTACTCTACCCAAACCCAACAACTCCCGCAACACCTTTTTTTTTTCTTTTCTAATCTTTGTTCCCCCTCACCTAGCCCTGTACCCCATCCCTCTTCCACTGGCCCTTGCCATGCCACCGCTGCTACAGTGTCCCCAGCTCAGGCCTGCCACCACCAAGGCCTGCACTGCCCCTCCCCTCCAGCCACTCAACCAGCTGCTGAATGGAAGGACGGGAGCTCATACCTCTTCCACCTGACACTCCCGCCTATCTGGCAAGAGGCTGTGAGTGTTCCCACACTGCTGGACCAACATCAGGAGGCAGACTACCTGCACAGTCTGCCCTCAGCCACTTCACCAAACCAGTAAAGCAAAGCAGGCTCACCCTACCTGCTGCTGCCAGCCCATCTGGACAAGGTGGTAAGAGCTATCATGCCCAGAGACAAGTAAGCAGCAAAGCACACTTGGACTGCCTTGACATAAAACAAACATACACTCAATAAATAGGAAAATAATACCTTAATGTCTTTGAGAGAGAGAGACAATATTAAAACATAAAAAAAGTAGAACAAGAAGGTTCCAGCAAGTAGCCAAAATAAGAATCCAATGACCTTCTGGTAGAAAAAAAGGCAGTGGAAATACCTGATATGGACTTCAAACAGCTAATATTTAAGGCTCTCCAAGAGAACAAGAAAGAGATCAAGGAAAACAGAAAAAAAAACAGACAAAATCATGGAAAACAGAGAAAAGCATAGCCAAAATCAAGGAAAACACAGAGCTGTAGAAGAATTCAGGAAAATAATACAAGAACAAAACATCAAAATAACCCATTATAAATCATACAAAAACAGCAACTAGAAAGCCAGATGATAAACAATAAAATTTCAGAAATGGACAGCTCAACAGAAGGTTTTAGGAGCAAATGTGAAACAACAGAAGACAGAATCAGTGAGATTGAAGACAAATCCATGAATGCCACTTTGAGGAAAAATCAAAGGAAAGAATGAAGAAAACCTAAGAATTACATGGAAGACTATCAAGAGCAAAAATGTGCATGTGATTGAAGTTCCAGAACAGGAGAAGTAAATGGAAAACACAGAGAAGACTGCTGAAGATC
This sequence comes from Elephas maximus indicus, assembly GCF_024166365.1. NCBI lineage: Eukaryota > Metazoa > Chordata > Mammalia > Proboscidea > Elephantidae > Elephas > Elephas maximus. The sequence goes on along the minus strand of NC_064828.1, from coordinate 47,387,249 downwards.
TGCTGGCAGAAATTTTACCAAATATCATGAAAGACGAAAAGTTGACCATCCAAGATGCTCAATGAACCCCAAAAAGGATAGACATAGGATAGACCCCAAAACAAAGTCACCAAGACAAATCAATCACACTTGCCAAAACAAAAGACAAAAAAAGGAGTACAGAGACCAGCTCAAGAAAAACAAAGTCACTTACAAAGGGGAAACAATAAGACCAAACTCAGATTACTCAGCAGAAACTATGCAGGCAAGAAGGCAATGGGATGACAAATATAAAACCTTGAAAGAAAAAAAAAAAAAAAAAACTGCCAACCAAAAGTAATATATCCTGCAAAACTCCTTCTCAAATATGATGTTGAAATTAGACATTTCCAAATAAACATAAACTAAGGAAATTTGTAAAAACCAAACTAAACTTACAAGAAATATTAAAGGGAGTCCTTCAGTTAGAGAACCAACATCAGACAACAACCAGAGTCTAGAACACAGGACAGCATCAGCCAGATACCAACCTAAGTAAAGAACTCTCAATAATAAACCAAAGCTAAAAGACTTAAAACAGGGAAACAGAGACACCAATCTATAAATGATGACAATGTTGAAACAATAAAAGGGGGAATAAATGCTGTAGGTATAAAATTTTCAAATGGAGAAGGCATGAAGGTGATATAAAGTACTGGTTCAAACTTGGGAAGATAAGGGTAAATTTCAAGATAACCACAAAGGAAGTTCACAAACTTACTCATAAGAATAAAAAAGAAGAAAAACATAAAGACTCAGTAAACACAAAATCTATCATAATGAATAAAAGAAAAGAAGATTCACAAACAAAAGGAACTCAGCACAGGAAAGTAAGAGAAACAAAGTGTCACCATCACACACAAAAAACACAATATGAGAGCAAATAAAGTCATACCTGTCGATAATCACACTGAATATAAATAGCTTAAATGCACCTGTGAAAAGAGACAGAGTGGCAGAACACAAAAAACCACAACCTATCACTAGGCTGTCTTTTCTACAAGAGACACGCCTTAGGTGCAAATACATAAACATATTTTAAAAAATCAAAGTGTCATGGATTGAATTGTGTCCCCCCAAAATATCTGTCAACTTGGCTAGGTCATGATTCCCAGTATTTTATGATTATCTACCATTGTGTCATCTGATGTGATTTCCCTATGAGTTGTAAATCCATCAGTATGATGTTAATGATATGGATTAGTGGCAGTTATACTGATGAGATCTACAAGATTGGATAGTGTCACAACTCAATCTCTTTTGAGATATAAAAAAGAGAAGTGAGCAGAGAGACATGAGGACCTCATCAAGAGCGAGAAAAACAGCATATCCTTTGGACCTGGGTCCCTGGGCTGAGAAACACCTCAACCAGACGAAGACTGATGACAAGGACCTTCCTCCAGAGCCGATAAGACAGAAAGTCTTCCCCTGGAGCTGACATCCTGAATTTGGACTTGCAGCCTACTAGACTATGAGAGAATAAATTCCTCTTTGTTAAAGCCATCCACTTGTGGTATTTGTTATAGCAGCACTGGATGACTAAGACACAAGATGAAAAAAAAATATAGAAGCAAACAGTAACCAAAAAAGGTCAGGAGTAGTAATACTAATCTCAGATAAAATAGACTTTAAGGCGAAATCAACCCATAAAAGACAAAGAATGACATTACATAATGATTAAAGGGACAATCCACCAGGAAGACATAACCTTAATAAATATCTATGCACCCAATGAGAGGCTGAAAGCATTCCCCCTAGAATGGGCACAAGACAAGGATGACCTTTATCAACACTCCTATTTAATATTGTGCTGGAAGTCCTAGCTAGAGCAATAAGGCAAGAAAAAGAAATAAAGGGCACCCAAATTGGAAAGGCAGAAGTAAAACTATCCCTATTCACAGATGTTATGATCCTAAACATATAGAACCCCAAAAATTCCACAAGAAAATGACTGGAACTAATAGATTCAGCAAGCGAGTAGCATGCAAGATAAACACACAAAAATCAGATTACTATGTACCAAAAAAGAGAACTTTGAAAAGGAAATCAAGAAAACAATTCTACTTATAATAGCCCCTAAAAAGATAAAATACTTAGGAACAAAGCAAACCAGGGACGTAAAAGACCTATACAAAAGAAAACTACAAAACAGTATTGTGAGAAACCAAAAGATTTCTACATAAATGCAAAAATACAGCATGCTTATGGATAGGAAGACACAACATTGTGAAAATGTCAATCCTAACCAAAGCGATCTAAAGATACAATGCAATCCTGATCCAAATACCAACAGCATTCTTTAACAAGATGGAAAAACTAATCATTAACTTTATATGGAAGGAAAGAGGCCCTGGATAAGCAAAGCATTATTGAAGAACAACAAAGTCAGAGGCATCACACTACCTGATCTCTGAACATACTACATAGCCACGGTAGTCAAAATAGCCTGGTTATTGATTCTGTATACCAATCAAGAACCCAGGTGTAAATCCATCCACCTATGGTCAAGTGATTTTTAACAAAGGGCCAAAGTCTATTAAATGGGGAAAAGATAGTCTCTTTAACAAATGGTGCTGGCAAAACTGGATGTCCATCTGTAAAAAATGAAACAGAACCAAGACTTCACACCACATACAAAAACTACCTCAATATGGATCAGACCTAAATATAAAACCTAGAATGATAAAGATCATGAAAGAAAAAATAGGGACAACGCTAGGGGCCCTAATACATGGCATAAATAAAATACAAACCATAACTAACAAACACAAACACCAGAAGTGAAACGAGATAACTGGGAGCTCCTAAAAATTAAACACTATGCTCATTAAAAGACTTCACCAAATGACTAAAAAGAGAATCTACAGACAGAGAAAAAAAAATTGGCTACAACATATTTGACAAGGGTCTAATCTCTAAAATTTATAGAATACCTCAACACCTCACCAACAAAAAGACAAATGACCCAATTAACAAATAAGCAAAGGATATGAACAGACACTTCACCAAAGAAGACATTCAGGCAGCCAACAGACACATGAAGAAATGTTTGCCATCATTAGCCATTAGAGAAATGTAAATCAAAACTACAATCAAATAGCATCTCACCCACACATTACTGGCATTAATCAAAAAAAAAAGAAAATAACAAATGTTGGAGAGGCTGTGCGGAGATTGGAACTCTTATACACTACTGGTAGAATGTAAAATGGTACAACTACTACAGAAAACAATATGGCACCTCCTTAAAAAGCTAGAAATAGAAATACCATACGATCCAACAATCCCGCTCCTAGGAATATATCCTAGAGAAATAAGAGCAGTCACACAAATAGACATATGCACACCCATGTCCACTGCAACATCATTCACAATAGCAAAAAGATGAAAACAACCTAAGTGCCCATAAACAGATGCATAGATAACTTATGGTATATATACACAATGGAATACTATGCAATAATAAAGAACAATGATGAATCTGCAAAATAGCTCACAACATGGACAAACCTGGAGGGCATTACGCTGAGTGAAGTAAGTAATCACAAAAGGACAAATATTGTATGAGGCCACTATCATAAAAACCTAAGAAAAGGCTTACACACAGAAAAAAACAATCTTCCATGGTTACAAGGGAGGAGAGGCCTGGGGAGGGGAAATCACTAACTAGATAGTAGACAAGTATCAACTTTGGTGAAGGGAAAAGACAACACACAATATAGGGGAAGTCAGCACAACTTGACCAAAGTCATAGAAGCTTCCTAAACACATCCTAACACCTTCAGGGGCTGAGTTACTGGGGCTGAGAGCTAGGGACCATGGTCTCGGGGGACACCTAGGTCAACTGGCATAACATAGTTCATAAAGGAAGTGTTCTACATCCTACTTCGGTGAGTAGCCTCTGGGGTCCTGAAAGCTTATGAGTGGCTATCTAAGATACATCTATTGGTCCCAGTACATTGAGAGCAGAGGAGAATGAAGAAAACCAAAAGCAACAAGCTAGATTCAGAAGACGTGGAATGAAGTATAACATTGCTGATGTCAGATGGATCTTGGCTGAAAGCAGAGAATACCATAAAGATGTTTACCTGTATTTTACTGAGTATGCAAAGACATTCGACTGTGTGGATCGTAACAAATTAAGGATAACATTTTGAAGAACAAGAATTCCAGAACACTTAATTGTGCTCATGAGTAACCCGTACATAGACCAAGAGGCAGCTGTTTGAACAAAATAAGGGGATACCGCATGGTTTAAAATCAGGAAATGTGTGCGTCGGGTTGTATCCTTTGACCATATTTATTCAATCTGTATGCTGAGCAAATAATCCAAGAAGCTGGACTATATGAAGAAAAACGTGGCATCAGGATTGGAGGAAGACTCATTAACACAACCTTGTTTGCTGAAAGTACTTACTGATGAAAATCAAAGACCACAGCTTTCAGTATGGATTACACCTGAACATGAAGAAAACAAAAATTCTCACAACTGGACCACTAATCAATATCATGATAAACAGAGAAATGATGGAAGTTGTAAAGAATTTCATTTTACTTGGATCCACAATCAACAGTCATGGAAGCAGCAGTCAAGAAATCAAATGACATATTGCATTGGGCAAATCTGCTTCAAATGACCTCTTTAAAGTGTTAAAAAGCAAAGCTATCACCTTGAGGACTGAGCTGTGCCTGACCCAAGCCATGGTATTTTCAGTCACCTCATATGCATGGGAAAGGTGGACAATGAATAAGGAAGACTGAAGAACTGATGCCTTTGAATTACAGTGTTGGCAAAGAATATTGAATATACCATGGACTGCCAGAAGAACAAACAAATCTGTCTTCAAAGAAGTACAGCCAGAATGATCCTTATAAGGCAAAATAGTGAGGTTTCACCTCATATACTTCAGACATGTTATCAGGAGGGACCGGTCTCTGGAGAAGGACATTATGCTTGGTAAGGTAGAGGGTCAGTGAAAAAGAAAAAGACCCTCAATGAGATGGACTGACACAGTGGCTGCAACAATGGGCTCAAGCATAGCAATGACTGTGAGAATGGCGCAGGACCAGGCAGAGTTTCATTCTGTGGTACATAGGGTTGCTATGTGTGAGAACTGACTCAATAGCACCTAACAACAACAAACACGTTTGTTTTCTTAACAGAAATTTGGTCCGATTTTTTGTTGTTGTTGTTGAGAATATGCTATCGATATTCAACTCCAAGAATTTTCTATATGATATTCATCATAAAATTTTAGCTTTTCGATATTTTAGAAATATTCTGCCTAAATCCAGAAATCTCAATGTTGAAGAGCTGCGTAGCTTAATCTGAAGTGTGCTGAGCCCTGAATCTTCTAATACTGACATAAAAAACAAATACTATAAAGATATAAGAACTGTAACAATTAGAGATGTCTTCCCTAGATGGTGCAGTTAACATGCTTGGCTGCTGACAGGTTGGAGTTTCAAGGTCACCCTGAGGTGCCTTGGAAAGCCTGGTGATCTACTTTCAAAAAATCTGCCACTGAAAACCCAATGGATTACAGTTCTACACTGACATACATGAGATCATGAGTCAAAATCAACTCAATGGCAACTAATTGGTAACTTGTGGATCCTGTCATGGCACGATCAAGACATTCTTTTAACAAGAAGAAATTGCAAAAAATCAAGGGACAGACCTTGTTGAGGACTGAATTGTGTTCCCCCAAAATGTCTGTCAACTTGGCTAGGCCATGATTCCTAGTATTGTGTGGTTGTCCACCATTTTGTGATCTGATATGATTATCCTATGTGTTGTAAATTCTATGATGTTAATGAACCAGGATTAGAGGCAGTTTTATTAATGAAGCAGGACTCAATCTACAGGATTAAGTTGTATCTTGAGTCAATCTCTTTTGAGATATAAAATAGAGAAGCAACCAGAGAAGAGAGGGACCTCATGCCACCAAAAGAGAAGCACCGGGAGCAAAAGCACATCCTTTGGACCTGGGGTTGCTGCACTGAGAAGTTCCCAGATTAGGGGAAGATTGATGACAAGGACCTTGCCCTAGAATTGACAGAAAAAGCATTCCCCTGGAATTGGTGCCCTGAATTCTGACTTCTAGCCTCCCAGACTATGAGAATAAACCTTCTTTGTTAAAGCCATCCACTTGTGGTATTTCTGCTACAGCAGCACTAGATAACTAAGAACAGACCTCAACTGGGGATTTTACATTCCCTCTAATTCCTATCAGGAGCCTTAGAAACCTTTTGAGGCAGTTCTTCTCTGTTTTAAATTGTCACTGAGTCGGAATCAACACGATGGCAACAGGTTCTATTTCCTAGCAAGTGCAGTCTCAACCATGTAGATATTTATTGCACTACTTCTGCCAGAACTGAGATTTTGAGCCCTTGGATGTCCCAATGTCATAAATAGTAGGCCCATGACATCCAATAACAACTCTTACCTCTTTTGGGTCACTGAGCAAGATTCCTAAAATAGGGACATATGCAGATATTACACGTTCTCCTCACTTGATACAGATATGAGGCCTCTTTCCGGAAAAAGGCACACAAACTTACATTGTACCTTGCTTAAGAAAAAGATGCCACAGTCAGTCAAATTCCTTCCGCTTTCTATGAGAATGAAAAGCCTTCTACAGCAGTGTCAGAGGAATCTCAGGCCCACCTAGAGGATTTTCTTACTTTTGGGATCATCTGAATTACCCCTCTTACGAGGAAGTACTGCTTTGCATTTCTTGGCTGTTTTTCCATTTATGATCCATTTATTTTCCATTATGATCCAAGAAATGCACTGTTTTAGGCTAAGGAAAGAACCTTTCAAGCCACGCGAAACTAAAAGATATGCTCTTGAAATGATTTCAAATGGAAAGAGAGAAAAGCAACGAGAAAATTACAAACATTAGCATATGTATGCCAAACTCAAAAGAACTTCTGTGGCAGTCAGCACATTAATATTGTCAAAGGAAATTTACCATAATTACTAGCTTACAAGATGTATTTTCACTTAAATAAAAAGGTGTCTAGAAATTATTTTGTACTCTGTGTGCCCATACTAGAGATGAAAAGTCAATACAAGAAGGGTAGGGCCTAGATCTTAAGTGAGCCAACTGCTTAACACTAAAGTGGCAAAGAAAAAAAAAAAGTGGCCAAGTGTGGGGAAAAAAAAACTATCACAACAAAATTTTATATCATATTAATATCTACTTTACAAAAAATTAAGAAGCCACAAGATGCACAACTGATACAGAGGTAAAGTAAAATTCATCCTCCAACATGTGAGATGTAAAGAAGGCACTAGGTTTCAAGCTTAATGCAATAGCTGAACATGCATGGTAATTCAACTTAGTAACTGGAATTTGGCACAGAATTTTGAAAATGACTCAAGTTTCTAATCCTGTGCATGCCAGTAATGAGAATTATCTAGATTCAAGCTATGATAATGTGTTTCAGGTTTTAGATATAATAACTTACATGGCCTTACTAAAAATTATTGTTAGGTTTTCAGGGAGATCAATACTTAGATTTAGTTGCTATTTAGCCATGATTTTTACTGCCACAGCAGTTTTTATTTGAACTCAAATTCTTTGGTTACAATCTGTATTCAAATAATACTTTCTTTTACTGCATACATAAGCATAAAATGAAAACTACATTTACTATTTTACTTTAAAAACTTTTCCTGTTTTTTACCAAATATTTATGTATAGTAATCTGTAAAATAAATTTAAATTTGTTTTATACTATGGTATTTTTACTAGTATTTTATACTATGATTTTTTTTTTTAGACCCTTGGAATTCACTGATGTAAGTATTCATGTTGTATTAATTTTATCTTTACATTGCTGTTAGGTGCCATCAAGTCAATTTTTGACTCACAGCAACCTAATGTGATAAGAGTCAAACTGCCCCATAGGGTTTGCTAGGCTGTAATTCTTTTCAGGAGCAGATCGTCAGGTCTTTTCTCCCATGGAGCTTCTAAGGGGGTTTGAACTGCCATTCTTTTGGTTAGCAGTCAAGTGGTTAACCACTGTGCAACCAAAAAAAAAAACACCAGGGCTCCTTGTATTTACATTAATACCAATGATATGGGGCTCTATTTCCAGTAAGATTCTGTGTTTTGCTTCCCATGTATCAGTATTCACTTGTTACATTTTATTTCTTTTTAGCAATAAAAACTATACTTATATTTAAACTTAGAATATTACTGCATGTCAGAACTTAGGACTTCCTCTCACTGCAATATACTGTATTTGGAAACCCTGGTGGCCCTGTGGTTAAGTGCTACGGCTGCTAACCAAAGGGTCGGCAGTTCGAATCCACCAGGCGCTCCTTGGAAACTCTATGGAGCAGTTCTACTCTGTCCTATAGAGTCGCTATGAGTCGGAATCGACTCGACGGCACTGGGTCTGGTTTTGGTTTTTTGGTATTAAACAAAATAATGGTTTATATTACACATTTTAAAATTACTTTTACTACATGATGGAAGTATTTTAATTTTTTCAAAAAAATTCCTCTATAAAATTGTGATGCATTGTATATATACACCTTTACATCTTATATGCCAGCAAAAATAATACTTTCAGGAGAACACTATCATCTACCACGTGAAAACGTTAATTTGCTCTTTCTTGGTTTTGTAGTTTGTTGGTATTTAATTTCTAAATTTGTTTTGGTTTATTATTACATAAGCACTATAAGCTTAAGGATGTTATAACCAGTTTTAAGTTTATACATATTTAAGTAACAGTGTAACAAAAATCAGAAAGAATCCAATGTTGTACGTTATTAGATCTAGCTAGTGATTGGGAATATATGAGATATCACGAAGCTAAAGAATCAATTTTAACAGTAGTGAAAAATAAAAAGTTCAAATTTTTTAGGATTTTATTTTGGTAGATAAACTTACGCTGTCAAACGTCAGTACCTTGATAAAAACGGTGAGAAATGAAGGACAGCTTTTGTACCTGAGGATGTCAAATGAAGGAATTAACAAGATCAGGCTTTTAGAGAACATCTCCAATTCTCTCATTTTAACACAAGAGAAAAGAGAAACAGAACCTGAACTAGGTATCCTGGATATTTTTTTTTTCCCTTGCTGTTATCTGTGCTTCTGAAAAATACAGTTTGCTTCAGAGCAAAAATATTAAAAACTTATGCCTGAATCCATAAAGTTTATTATGGCCAAGTATCTCACTTCCTTTCTTCATTGAAATGCAAGGAAGGTACTCTGAGGATAGACATTACAAAAATGCATACCCAGAAAAGAAGGTATGCATCAGTTTTATTAGAAATTTACCGGGTAAACAATATTCTCTCTATTATCAAATTTCTATATCTGGACCTTGCTATATGACATTCCTCCAGAACATAAGATCCTTATTTTTACAGGGTATACGATGTTTTATAGGGATATTCGAATATATAGCTGGTGAAAAAAAATTAGGATATAAAATCATTGCCTAAACCGACAAAACCAGTTGCATTCTTTATGTAATTATTTTTTAAAGATTAGCTGGCTTAAAAGACCTTATTAAAACATATGACTAATAAATTTACATCATAAAATTAAGCTATTTCTTCTGCTCTCTCTGACTATAAATCAGTTCTTTGCCAAAGATCAGTTCATCCTAGTTCAAAATACAGTGCTATACCGTATCTGTCATCTTCATGATGTCAATAATAGGCATAAGAGTTATTCTAGTCTTTTCAATTAACTATAATTTATTTAAAAGCCATTGTTCTAAATAAACTGTGCAGGAATTCAAGATAACCAATAATCAGATCAACTTGTTATTGTCTCATGTTTTTAATATATAATAGTAACAACCTAACATTTGCAATTATCTTCCCATTTGGAGGGCTATACATTAGCTAATATAATCAAATCATACCAACTTCTTCAAGCAAATTCTTGATATTTAAGAAACATAACAAAATTGGTTTTAAAAAATCAAATATTGCCATTAAGGCTTCAAATATATGAGGTAAAAAAATGCAAATTATATACAAAACATATGTATTATGAACTGTAACCAAATTCTCAGTTTGAATTTAAATTCCCAAACTAAAATTTTCAATGGCAAAATTATCTTAATCACTCTAAGTTAAACAAAAATTCCTAATATTCATGGTTAAGTTATTCTACCATTCTTTTCATTAAAGTTATATTTCCAGGCATAGTTTTAAATAACATGTAATGGCTTTTAACTTTTTATGTGATACACTGATAATTTTATACCATAAAGAAAGTTAACAACCCTTAACTTATAACCACTTTGAAGTTTATTTTACAGCACTTTTATTGAGATATCACGTAACTACTGACCAGGACTGTTTACAAATGTAATGCTTGGCCTTTGAGATAATTAAAAACCTTTTAAGTACTAAAATTTTACATCATGATTTGTTTAACTTAAGTGTATGATGGTGAAAACTAACAAAAGAAGATAATCTAAAGCAAAAATATAATGATTTCCCAAAACACCATATATTCCTCCCTTATATCAAAGGGAGGGAAAGAAGAAAGAAGGAAGAAGGAAGAAAAAAGTGGGGGAGGAAGACAAGAATAAAAGAAGAAGGTCAAGACAGGCAAGAAAAATACTTTTTTTTTTTTCCCCCATTTGAAAAAAGGAGGGAAACAACTGAGGTCTCAGCAAATAATGTAATCAACTGAGTCAGTTTATATTAAGGCATCTTCTTTACATATTATTGAATCCCATCATGCCTTTCATATTGCCAGCAGCACCCTGTTGAAACTGCCTCATCATTGACTGAAGTCCTGCCATACCACCTAGAATGAAAATAGAGTAAAAACAGAAAATTATTAAGTAGAACTTGAAATCTTATTACTTTTGCATAAGTGGAAACCCTGGTGGCATAGTGGTTAAGTGCTATGGCTGCTAACCAAAAGGTCAGTAGTTCAAATCTGCCAGGCACTCCTTGGAAACTCAATGGGGCAGTTCTATACTCTGTCCTACAGGGTTGCTATGAGTCGGAATCAACTCAACGGCAGTGGGTTTGGTTTTTTTTTTTTGGGTTTGCATAAGTACTTTAGCTTCTAAAAAATGCTTGGTTCTGATTACAATTTAGTCATCAGCCTTAAAGAACACACAAATTAAAATTTTGTATCATTACCAGTATCCTCATCTGTAAAAGAAAATAAATAACATACCTATGGAATTGAGAAGAATAAATGCGATAATGCTTGAAAAGATCTAAGAACAGTACCTGTCACAGTAGGCAGTCGACAAATCTAAACAAAACACATTTTCTTCTCTGGCAATTACAAAAGAGTCTCACTAAAAATAGCATTAAATTACATAAAAAGTAATCAACCTGGATTATTTCATAAGACTTACAGGAAGAAAAAAATTCACCATTTATTAAGTGTCTACTGTAGTGCCCAGGGAGCCTTGGTGGCGTAGTGGTTAAGAGCTCGGCTGCTGACCAAAAGATCAGCAGTTTGAATCCACCAGCTGCTCTTTGGAAACCCTAGAGCATCAATAGGAGTTGGAATCGACTTGTGGCAACAGCTTTATAGTGCCCAAAGCTGTACTGTTGTTGTTGTGCGCCATCGATTCCAATTCATAGCAACCCCATAGGACAAAACGGAACTGCCCCCATAACATTTCCAAGTCTGTAATCGTTACTGAAGCAGATTGCTACATCTCTGTCCCATGGAGAGGCTGATGGATTCCAACCACCAACCCTTCAGTTAGCAGCTGAGCACTTAACTACTGCACCACCAGAGCTCCTCAGAGCTGTACTAAATGCTTTCATATACATTAGCTCATTTAATTGTCACAATTTCTTAAGATATTGCTTGTAATTTTACAGAAGGGAAAGTGAGGTTCAGAAAGTCACAGGAACTTTTCAAAAGTTAAATAACAAAAGTAGAGCTAGGATTCAAAATCCTTACACAGTAAAGCCTGTGAAAGCTGGAACCTGTGTAAGGCAGAAAGCTGTCAGAGAAGCAAAACTCAAATATTGTCCACTAATACAGTTCAAGAGAAAAATGGTAAGACTGCACCCTGTCAAAGGTGGAAAACTTGCCAGACCCAGAAAAACAAGGCAGTTCCACTATGTTCTGACTCTCACACGTTTCACTGTATAATATCAAACCCTCCTCATTGAAAATATCTAGGTTTCAAAATAGGGCAAAAGGTCACTAAAATTAGCAAAAGAAGTTTAAGTCATTTGCTCAAAAATCACAAAGTGGCAATACAGGAATGACTAAAACCTAAGCTCATATAGGGATATGACAACCATTCAACTTACGATTCAGGTGGCCATTTCTCTAAGTCACATACCTTTTAAACAGATTTTTATATTACAACAGAAGGCCTGTCATTAAAACTCAACCCTTACTATACATTAAACTGTATCTTAGCAACTTGATAAAGTAGAGGGTCAGTGAAAAAGAGGAAGATCCTCAACAAGATGGACTGACACAATGCCTACAACAATGGGCTCAAGCATAACAACAATTGTGAGAATGGCACAGGATCGGGCAGTGGTTTGTTCTGTTGTACATGCGGTGGCTATAAAGCAGAAGCAACTCCACGGCACCTAACGACAACAACATCAGCAAATGGCAACAACTATGTATTTACCCATATGATGAAGAACTCTTGGATCCATCATTTTGGCCATTTGTTGATTCAATTTTGCCATCTGAGACTGGCTCACGTTCTTAGACATGTCACCACCTGAAAGAGGAAAAAAATATTTGAGTCACTATAAAATGTAATATAATCGGGTATCAAAGAAAGTTTGATGAACTTCATAGTACGAAGAAAAAAAGTCAACTATAATCCTACCACTCTAATATAACTATTTCTATTTCTACATATTCTAATCTTTACCTCAATTGTATACATATTTTGGAGGACAAACAAGTGAAATTCTATTCTTAAACAACTAAGGGACTTAGGGGCTAAGATCTTTGTTAATATTTTTACTTATACCTGTGAATGAGGTAGTATAAGCAAAACTGTTTCCAGTGGTTATTAATGTTAAGATACAACAACAATTATTTAACAGTGACATGGGAGAATGCTAAACAAAGAGCTAAGTTTACTGACATCGATTAATCAAGAAAGATATTGGATTGCTGGTAAATGAACATGAAAGAATGAGTCTAAGAGAACCCGAAGATTTCTATATCTAAGAACTTATTAAAAGGTAACAAAAAGCTTCAGAGAGCAGAAAGAAGAAAAAAATACATCCTCATTTGTCAATGAATTTCCACACAGTCAAAACTCTCCAGTAAAAAAGGGAAGCCAATGAAAGATGCACTCTGGGGCAGAACAGATAAAAGTATCCTTTAGAGAATAGCTGTGCTCATAAGAGAAAGGATGCAAAAGTGATCATTAAGGCAACAAGGGGTAAGGAGAGCTGTCTCAGCAAAATTATTTCAAAGGAACATTAACTATGGCACTTCTCAGGAGCATTTAATGAAAATAAAAAAGCTGTCCCTTGTCTCTGATCAAAACTGGCTACCTTGAATAAATTATGTGAATTACAAACTATGAATTATAAATGAAATAGATGTTTTTATGTCAAAATGACAATCTGTGAAGTCTGAGGAAAATCTGAATTCCATGTTGACTGGTGATTTGTCGTAGAGTTTGTTTTTGAGGACTTAAAATTTCTAACAAATATTAGCAGTGTGCTGTGAAAACAATGTGTGCCGTATCCGTTGTCCATTTCATCTTGGCTGTGCCCTTACTGAGCAGTCAATTCTTAGGTAAGATCTGCCTGATGACCTGCAGTAGTTCTATTGAGAATAGTCAGAGTCGTAGGTTAAACTGACGTAACATTTACTAGTCACACCTGCAATAGCACATAATGTTGGGAGTTAACCAATTTTAAACATGTTTGTCTGCATAACTTTGTCCCTTGTCACAGAAGAGAAAAGTAGGACACAGCAAGCAAGGGACGTAAAAATAAAGTATCAAAGACAAAAGGCAATAACAGAAAAATCTGTAAATACTCATCCTTTTTAGAAAGAAATATCATTCATCTTTGGGGTGTACTTAAAACTTTAAAAAATAACTGACTTTAGTACTTGTTTACATTATGGAAAATTAAAAGAAGACTGGACAGCTGATTAGCTCCTTAGAAAAACAAAGTTATCACCTTACCTTACACATACACAGCAAATTAATTCCAGAAAAAAAAAAGTAAACCCAAAAAACAGCAGAAGAAAACATAGGTGACTACTGTGGCATTGGCACCCTGGTAGCGCAGTGGTTAAGAGCTACAGCTGCAAACCAAAAGGCCGGCAGTCTGAATCCACCAGCCGCTCCTTGGAAACCCTATGGGCAACTCTACTTTGTCCTATAGGGTTGCTATCAGTCGAAATCGACTCGATGGCAATGGGTTTGGTTTTTTGGTATTGCAGTATCAGCATGGGGGAGACTTTATGAGCATTAAAAAAGCCATAACAGAAAAGACAGATAGGCTTGATTATATTAAAAAAATGGAAACTTCTGTTCATTAAAAATATGAACAAAAATAAAGGTAATATAAAACTGAGAAAAAAACTTTGCAGACAGAAACCAAGGATTTTAAAGAGTTACTACAAAGCCATAAGGGAAAAAAAACAGAACAAATGAACAGGAAACAGGAAGCGGGGATTCACGAAAGAAATTCGAACCAGTAAATGCATGAAGAAAGGTAACACTTTAGTAATATGAAAAAGACATGTTGAAAAGACATTTGACCATTAAATTGGAAATGATATTAAATTACTACAAAATTTAATCAGCACCTACTATGTTTCTGATCGAAACAGATAAAATCCCTGGCCCTAGGGAAGACTGCACAGAAACTGACGATCTCGATGCATTATCCTCAACGTATCTACAGGATAGCCTAGGAATACGTAGTAAGAGCCTTAAAAATGGCCATATCTGGTAGGAATTCATCCTAAAGGATATAAAAATATGCAGAAAAATAGATGCACAAGAATCTAAAATAAAAATATGCATTATTAGTTGATAATGGCCCTAAACTGGAATCAGCCTGACTAATAAAGAGGCTTTAAGTTAAACAAATATCCTCATGACTGGACCAGTAAGCAACATCATGATAAATGGAGAAAATATTGAAGTTGTCCAGGATTTTATTTCACTTGGATCCACAATCAACACCCATGGAAGCTGCAGTCGAGATATCAAAGAGCATATTGCACTGGACAAATCTGCTGCAAAAGACCTCTTTGAAGTGTTAAAAAGCAATGGTATCACTTTGAGGACTAAGGTGCACCTGACCCAAGCCATGGCATTTTCAATAGCCTCAAATGTGTGCAAAAGCTGGACAATGAATAAGGAAGACTGAAGAATTGATGACTTTGAATTATGCTGTTGTCAAAGAAGGTTGAATATACCACAGAGTGCCGGAAGAAGGAAGAAATTTGTCTTAGAAGTACACCAGATGCTCCTTAGAAGCAAGGATGGTGAGACTTTGTCTCACATACTTGGGACATGTTACCAGGAGGGACCAGTCCGTGGAGAAGGTCATTATGCTTGGTAAAGCAGAGAGTATGCTGAAAAGAGGAAGACTCTCTAGGAGATGGGTTGACACAGTGGCTGCAACAATGGGCGCAAACACAACAATTGTGAGGATGGCGCAGGACCGGGCAGTGTTTCATTCTTTGTACACAAAGTGCCTATGAGTCGAAATCGACATGACAGCACCTAACAATAAGTTAAAGGTACATGCATAACTGCAATAGCGTTCAGTGGTTTAAAATTATATTTTGAAGAACATTTGACATTATAGAAAAATAATCATGATGTACTGGAGGAAAACAGTAGTTATGGCAAACTTTTTGGCAACAGAACCCATGGGATTCTCTGATAAGTAAAGGTTATGGGTGCTTTTAATTTTTTTCTTATACTTTCTTCTATTTTCTAAATATATATTAAACGTTCATAAAGATAGTCATTAAGTTCCTCAGTTGTTTTTTTTTTAAGTATTAATGCACACCAGACTTTGAGTCTGAAAACAGACAAATCACAGATCACATTTTAAATCCTGAAAGTACTTGACTATAACATAAAATATAGCAGTGAATTTTGCAATATTGACAGTATGTATTCTCTGGCTTTAATTTTTAGATTCTTTATTTCCTTTCAATCTGGTATCTAATGAGGAGTTCGTTATTTTCCTTACCTTTGAAAAGTCCTTTGATACCACCCATCTTTTTTACCATCTGTGCAAATTTAGTGTATTGTGTCAAAAGTTCTTGAACATCTCTCGTTGACACACCTGATCCTCTTGCTACTCTTTGGATTCTTCCTGGTTGCTTACTAAAAACCTTGGCACCATCCGTACTGTCGAGTTCTATAGGCAAGGGTCAATTATTTTCACTTACATAAAATACTCAACAATTATCATCGAAGCAGTTATATACAAATGGGCAATACACAACTTTACAGAGATTAGCTGATACGTTTTTTAAAGAGATTTTTCTCTTCTCTTTATATTATGAAGTATCTTGAACATAGAGAAAAACAGACATGATACAATAAATGCTCAAACCACCACTCAGATTTAACAAATGTTATCATTTGCCATGTTTGATTCTAATTTTTAAAAATTAGGGAATATTCTCAAAAGAAATTTCATAATATTCATAACAATAAAAACAACATGCATGTATCACCCCACAATTCAAGTAAAATAAAACATCCTGGGAACCTCTGAAACCTTATGTGAGCCCTTTTCCAGATCTTATATCCAGCCACCCTGCAGCCACCAGAGCTATGGTATATTTCAAGAGAGGACAGAAGTGTTCTCTTTAGTTCTATCCTAAATGACTAGTTACCTTTTAAATCATAAATTTAGGCTATATAAGCAAATGCTAGTTACCTTTTAAATCATAGATTTACACTATATAAGCAAACAGTAGGGGGTAGGCTCAATCTATAATGAACAGAAAAACTGATGTATTTCCTATAGTCAAGTAATTACTCCTAGTAATATTTAATCCTTTCTAATAACATATAAAGATTGTGCTAATTTAAAATATGAACCATATTTCTTCTGGCTTTAATCGCATACAATACCAAAAATGAGTCGGACTTTAGTAAAAATTTCATTACCTCTGTATTCTCTCTTTACAATATCCCCCCAAAAAGTGTTAACACCCCCAGGAAAGATGACCAATGATCTAATAAAGCAGTCCATGCCATTCTGGTATGGCAGTAATTATGGGAAATCTTTTCATATATTAAATCAAAATCTGATTACTTGGCACTTCTTCCCGTTGTAGGTATCCCTTGCCAGGTACAAAGAATAAGGCTTTCAAATACCTGACAGCTATCATGCTTCCTGTGAATTTTCTCTAGGTGACAGATATCCAACTCTGGTCTGTTCTTCTTGTAACATGGTTTAGAACCCCATTTGCCATCCTGATTTCCTAAATACATCTTCTAATTTGCCTGTACCCCTCTAAAGATATTGTGCAGAAGTGAACTGAAATCCAGGTGAAGCCTGATTACCAACACAATGAAAGGTTAAGGGCAAATATCTCATAATAAACTTATAGTCAGTTAAAGCCTCTAAATCCACTTCATAAATGCAGCTTTTACACCACATCTTCATTAGAAAACATGTATCATGCTCTTTCCAGGAGCTCAAATCAAGTGGAAGAAAACAGATAAACTAGTAACAGCACATCATGATATGCAATATGACAGAGTTAAGGAAACAGCAAAAGCAGACTTTAAGGAAGAAAGTAAAACAGGAAAGGCTCTATGCCAGTAGCTTCCCTTGAGCTGAGAAGTCCTAGAGGACAAGTATAAATTAAAAAGAGAAAAGACACATTCTAGGAAGTAAAACATGGCTTCCCAGAAGAAATGAAGGAACAGGGCCTGGATAAGAGCTGCAAAGAAACTGCAAAGGAAGGTAAGGACAAGACTATAAGAGGATTTATATGCTACGCCTACCCAAACCCAAAAAACCCAGTGCCGTCGAGTCGATTCTGACTCATATCATATGCTAGGCCTAGAAGTTTGGAATTCATCATGAAGACAATAAAGAGCCACTGAAAGATTTTAACCCCAGAATTGTTATCTTGGAAAGACCATTAGATGGCAGCGAGGAAGACAGATTGAAGAGAGAGGTAACAAAAGAGAAAAGAAAATGTTAGGAGGCTGCTATAGTAATCCAGGCAAGAAATGCTGAACTAACACAAGGTATGCAGAGACCTAGAAAACAGAGCAGATATAAGAAATATTTTGGAAGCAGAACACATTAAATCTAAAGTAACTGAAAGGTTTTTACATTCCATTTGAAGTCGTAAAATATTCACACTAGCAGGCTTTTATAAATTAAGTATTATGTATATTATAATCCCTAGAGCAACCACTAAACACCGTTCAAACAGATATACTAAAAAACCCTATAGATTAAAATGGAATAGAATACTAGTGTTCTAGTAACTCACAGGAAAGCAGAACAGGGGAAACAGAAAAAAATCAGAGGGAACAGGCGGAAAATAATAAAATGGCAGAACATATCAATAGTATACTGATTAAGAGACAGATACTGTCAGAATGATTTAAAAAAAAATCTAAAACTACACACTGTCAACAAGAAATTCACATTAAATAAAATGATATAGGCAGATTAAAAGCAAGACAGAAAAAGATATTCCCTATAAACACTACTTAGCAGAAAGCTGGAGTGGCTGTATTAATATCAGACAAAGAACACTAAGAACAAAGAGGGACATTACAAAATGATAAAAGGGTCAATACACAAAAAGGACATAACAATCCTAAATGTGTACCCAATAAAAGAGCTTCAAAATACATGAAGCAAAAACTGATACAACTGAAAGGAGATATACACAAATCCTCAAATATGGTTAGGTACTTCAATAGTCCTATCTCAGTAATAAATGGAACTACTCAACAAAATCAGCAAGGGTATTATAAATCTAAATTGGCTCCAGTTTATAACTGAGTGACTTGGCAGCTAGATGGTAGTATCACTCACCAAGGGAGAAGTGCTACATTTTGGATCTGATGCGTTTTGGAAAACTTTCAAACACGTAAATGTCCAGCACTTAGTCGGCACCTAGAGAGGTGGTATAGCATAGTGATCAAGTGTGGACTCTTGAGCCAACCTGCCTGGGTTTGAAGCTCAGCTTCTCCACTTTCTAGAGGTTGGGCAAATTACTCAGTTTCCTAATCTGTAAAAAGCAAATAAAAATGCACTAACCATTAAGGGCAGTGGTTAAACGCTCGGCTGCTAACCGAAAGGTCGGCGGTTTAAAACCACCATCCACTCTACGGAAGAAAGACGCGGTAGTAAAAGATTTACAGCCTTGGAAACACTATGGGGCAGTTCTACTTCTGTCCTATAGGGTCTCTATGGGTCGGAATCGACTCAATTGCAATGGGTTTTATAGATAGCCCTTAAGAGTTGTTTAAGGATTAAATGTGCTTAGGACGGCACCTGGCACAGGGTAATACTCTAGACATGCCTGCCACAATTAAGTGTTACATGCTCAAATTTTTGCAGTGCTAAAGATACAGAGAAGAGAAAAACTCAGTCTTATTCAGGTTACTATGAAGTGCTGGAGCTCAGAAAACAAGGAGAGAATACAAAAAAATAAACAATCTCGTAGTAGATGAAGCATAGATGTGGATGAATCATTCAAAGAAAATGAGCATAACGATAAGAAAAAACTGGCTGAGGTTCTTTAACCCTGGAGCATATATTCACCTTAGGGGTGGGCTGAAGAAGAGACCAGTAAGAGACTGAAGGGTAACTAGAAAGGTAAGGGTAAAAGCAGAGAGACTAGTGTAATAGAAACCAGGGAGGAAAAAGTGATTAATAACATCTAATATTGTAGAGGTCAAGACAAGGACCGAAAAGTACCCACTAGAGTAGACCAGTAGGAGATTATTGGAGACCTTTGTATGATCTACTTCAGAGCAATGACAGGAACAGAGTCATATTTCAGGGTTTGAGAAATACACAAATTGTTCTTTTAAGAAACTTGATGGAAAAGAGAGTAAAAAGCTAGAGGGAGAGGTGAGGCCAAGAAAATGTGAGTTTAAGAAGTTCATATTCCAATAGGGGAAAAAAAAAATTACTAGATAAGAAACTGAAGATATAGGAAAGGATATCACCGAAGGAGAGAGGTCCTTAAAGCAGCATGAAGAAGGTAAGAATGGTTTGTAGTTGTCACAGTCTTTGTAGGTCAATTAGTCAAAAGCCTGTATTTTCTTTGTAAATGAGGTCAGAGTTCAAGCTGGGCACATAATAGAATAAAAAAAATAAAATAAAAAAAAACTGGGCACATAGTAGAATAAAAAAAACAAAAAAGCCACTGCTGTCGATTCGATTCCAACTCATAGCGACCCTATAGTAGAACAGAAGGCCTAAAACAGGGTGATAAAGATTCAGCATGTTTGCCGGCTAAAATGAAAAAGGGTACTAAAAAACTGGGAAAAACAAAGGGGTCATGGGATTAGAAATGCTAATGGGCTGAGGATCACGTAAAAGACCTGGAAGTATACGAGGCAGTGATAACACAGGATTACAGAGATAAAGCAGTATACTTCTGAGAAGACTGAAACCTTGAGGGTTTCACAGCAAAAGAAGTTTGTAAACATTACTTAAACTAACCCGCTCTTACAGATTCCCAATGTGTGATAGCATATTAAAGCTCTGAGAAGGCTTACAATAAATAAATTCAATTAACTTTGTTTCACCCAGCATTCCCAAAATTTACTTGACTAAACAGTCCCCTCCCTGTTTTGAAGTTACTTCTATTGGCAGCGTAGAGAGCTAGTGTTCTTTCCATGGAATTCATCTGGAAAAGCACTATACTAAACATTTCTCTCAACAATGAATTCAACCCAATAATTACAGTGCTTTGAATAAGCGCTTTCAAGCTGCTGTAAGTCTAACAATAATCTTTCAGCCCAATACGTCCCCCATCTTGTCCACAAGAATACAGTGAAACTCTCAACTTGGTCATGTTCAGAATATCACCTTCCAAGTCAAGTAATCTGCCATCTTACCTTGATCATTCATACTATCCATTATTGTCATTAGTTTCTTTAGCCTTGCCATTGATTCCTGTTCATTTCCTTTACTCATAAAATCTGTTCCAAAACCAGGGATCATCCCCTAAAACAAACATGTTTAAACATAAAATCAGTAATAGTTTAAGATTGTTCAGAACGTCTACATTTAACTATTGGCTTGAATTTTAACATTAAGTCTTAAAATACTTATTTTTAACCAAATATCAAAAATAACGCATCTTAGACATTTTAGTGAACAACAAAAAAAAAAGAAGATAAAAATTTTTTATGATGACTAACCAAGATCTGACTGAAAGGGCCCATTTTCATGATGTTTTGAAATTGTTCATACATATCTCGTAACGTAAACTGACCTGAAATACAATACAAATGATTCCAACATATTAGAGAATACATATTTCCATTGAATAAAACTAACCTTTTCCTTAATCATAGATTCACTATGAAAGACACTTATAAAATATCCAAATAAATATTCACTGAGCAATTACTACGTACAATGTCAAAGATGAATACTCCAGAGAATATACAGAAATACAGATCCCGTCCTAGAGAAGCTTATACTCTATCAGAGAAGATGGGCATATATAATTATACAAGAAATCTGAAAACAAGACAAACTATAATCACTAGAATGGCTAAAATTAAAAGCTTGACAACACCAAAAGTTAAAGAGGATGTGGAACAAATGGAACTCTCGTATACTGCTGGTGAAGATGCAAAATGGTAAAACCACTTCAGAAAATTATTTGTAGTTTCTTAGCTTAGATACCCATGAATAGGAAAATGGATAAACTATGGATAGAACACTACTCAGCAATAAAAAGAACAAACTAGATGCATACAACTTCATGGATGAATATAAAAGATGTTGATATCTAGAACAGGTAAATGCATAGAGACATACAGTAGGTTAGTGGTTAGCAGAGACTGGGGGTAGAAGGAAATGAGGAATTATTGCTTGATGGGTACAGAGTTTCTGGTTGAGGTGATGAAAAAAAAACAGAATTAAATGATGGTGACGGCTGCACATTATGGGTTAAAAAACTGTGCTGAATCAAAGAAACTAGGTGTAAAACAAAAAGTCCATACTGCAGTATTCCACAATCAATGCTCATGGAATCAGCAGTCAAGAAATCAAATAATATATGGCACCAGGAAAATCTGCTGCAGAGACCTCTTTGAAGTGTTAAAAAGCAAAGATGTCACTTTGAGGACTGAGGTGTACCTGACCCAAGCCATGGTGTTTTCAGTCATATCATATGCATGAGAAAGATGAACAATGACTAAGGAAGACCAAAGAATTGATGTCTTTGAATTATGGTGTTGGCAAAGAATACCAAATATACCATGAACTGCTAGAAGAATGAACAAATCTGTCTTGGAAGAAATACAGCCAGAATTCTCCTTAGAAGCGAGGATGGTGAGACTTGGTTTCACCTACTTTGGACACGTTATCAGGAGGGACTAGTCCCTGGAGAAGGACATCATGCTTGGTATGTTAATGAAGGCATACCACGGCAGGGTAGATGCTAAACCTAATTACTCCTGAGTTATGAAAAGTAGAATAGACACAGACACACACAGGAGGAAAACAAACACCAAGGAACACCAAGGATTGCCAGCAGACATCAGAAACTGAAAGGCTCACAGAAGGAACTGACATGGCCAGGCCCTGATCTGGACTTTTATCCTCCAGAACTGTGAGAAAATAATTTTCTGTTCTTTACAGCCACTCTCACTTGCGGTATTTCTGTTATGGTACCACTGAGACAGTATCCTTAGAATCTGAGCATTCATTATACGTAAATCAACTTCAATTGAGGGGGGGGAAAAAAATCAAGGCAAATTAGAGAGAGTATTTTCTATTTACCTTCAAAAAACAGAAAAGGTATCTGGTTTTAGGCATTCTAAATTTGAAGTGGCAGTACTACATTTTAAAAGAAATGTTAAAGCAGGCAGCTAGAAAACAGTGGGAGAGAGAGCTAAGGCCAAAACACATTATTTGGCCATTTATATAAAGGTGATAATTAATGCCATAATTATACAGGAAATCCCATTATGGAACACAAGTGAAGAGTTTCAAGATGGAAAAGGCAGCTAACACTGTCAAATAATGGGAACCAAGAAAATGGTAAAGCCCATAGTGGTAGTAGAGGCAGTGGTAGGGTTACTCAAGATCAAGGAAGGCAGGAAGAAAGAACCAGGCAATGAAGAATAGATTCATTCATCCAACAAATACTTACTAAAAGCCCACTCTGTGACAGACACCATGCTAGGTACCGTGAACATAAAAGACAAAGAACGCAGCTATCAACTCCACCTTCACCTTCAAGCTAATCATCAAGTTAATGTGATGAATAATGTGCCAATAATAGGGTGCAATGGAAACATACAGCAGAGGGTTCTAATTCAGACTAGGGATCAGGGGAAATGTCCCTGAAGAAGAACATTTAAGGACAGGCCTGAAGTATGAGTAGGAGGTTAGCCAGTTTGGCTGGAGGAAAAGAAAAGAGGAGGGTAGAGGCAGGAAAAAGAGAAGGCCTAGCAAACATAAAGGCCCAGAGTAAGAGAGAGCACTATACATTTGAGAAGCTGAAAGAAGCTCAGTACAGCTGGTGGATGGAATGCTAACAATGGTACCAAGGGAAAAAACATAGTTGAAGATGTTGGCTAGATGATGGAGTCATTTTAAAGCATTTGAACTTTACCCTAAGGGTAATGGGAAGCCACTGAAGATTTTTAAAAAGGGCAGTAATGAGATCAGATTTGCATTTATGAAAGTTCATTTTGGCTGCAATATAAAAAACAGATCAAAGGGGAAGAGTTCAGAAAGCAGGAAGATTTGTGAAGACTTACAATAAGAATCTAGGCAGAAGATGATCAGGATGACCGGAACTAGCAGAGTTGCAGGGGAACTCAAAAAAAGAAGATAGACTGGGTATATTTAGGAGGTAGAATCACTAAGACTTACTGACTGATGAAGGGGTGGGCAGACCGAGGAAGAGATGAGTCAATGACGATACCCAAATTTCTGACTCTAACAATAAGATGGATGATGTTAACATTCTCTGATGGTAATTGTGGAATAAAAGATTGGGATAGACGATAAGGATATGCTGAATTTGAAGTGTCTCTGGAATACACTGTGAAGAAAACAAAAATCCTCCCAAGTGAACGAATAAACATCATGATAGAGAAAAAAAAACTGAAGCTGTCAACAATTTCATTCTACTTGGATCAACAAAGTCCATGGAAGAGCAGTCAAGAAATCAAATGGTATATGTGATTGGTGCAAGTATGCTGCAAAAGAACTCTTTAAAGTTTTAAAAAGCAAAGATGTCACTTTGATGACTAAGGTGCATCTGACCCAACCCACCGTATTTTCAACTGTCTCATATGCATGCAAAAGCTAGACAATTAAAAAGGAAGACAGAAAAAGAACTGATGCATTTGAGTTGTGGTGATGGCAAAGGATACTGAATATGCCGTAGACTGCCGAAAAAACAAACAAATCAGTCTTAGAAGAAATACAACCAGAATGTTCCTCACAAGAGAGGTTGGCACGACTTCTGCTCACTTACTTTAGACACATCATCAGGGAACATCAATCACTAGAAGACAACATCATGTTTCACAGAGAGTCAACGAAAACGAGGGAGATCCGCAGTGAGGAAGGTTGACACAATAGCTTCAACAATGGACCCAAACATACCAATGATCATGAAGAAAGCATACGGCCGGCCATGTTTCATTTTATTTATAAAATCACCCTGAGTCAAAACCGACTCGATGGCAACTAGCAGTAACAATGGACATCCAAGAAGAATGGTCTAGTAAACATCTAGATATGAGACTGAAGCTCCAGACAAAGAAGACAGCCTAAGGTGACCCCTGAAAACAACAACTTTTAAGAGGTAAAGGCATAGGTACCTGATGAGTGAGAAACAGCAAAAAGGGAGAAGAGTATGCAGCCATGGAAATTAAGGAAAAAGATCATTTTGAGAAGAACTGGAATGGTCAATAATCTATGTTGAGTATTTATGGCCTGCTGGACATTTTACATGCATCAACTAATTTAATCTTCACAACCCTAGGAGGTAGTCAGTATTATCTACATTGTACAGATAAGGAAAGTAAAGATGATATGACTGAAAAAGTTGCACAGCTAGAAAACACAACAGAGATACAAATCCAGGTTATGTTATATTTAAGAGCTTACACCCTTACACAGTGATACACTTTTCTACAGGAGTGGTTTTCAATGTAGAGTTAAGGACGTGTGTGCATGTGTGTGTGTTTAATCTTATCCTTTTAAAATATCTTTTTATATGTTTTATATTATACATTTAGTTTATACGTAAGCAGATTACAACAGTATGTTCTAACTCATCTTTAACTTATTTTACTTCAAAAGGAACCGAATGAAAGCCTCAATTTTAACTTGAAGGCAATCTAATTATGAGAGAAAATAAAACAAAAATACTCAATTCTGTAACTGCTCATTAATCTGTAATTTAAAATGAGTCACACATAAATCATGTAAAATAATAAACATCTGAAGAACTGACTTTAATAACAGATATCATTTCAAATAAAAAGCAGTTTTATAAAAAAGTATTCAAAGAAAAACATCTGAAATCAAATGCTTTCTTGCCACTCATGTACCATGTTTCAACTTCTCTATAAGTGCTTCATTGTCATCCAACTTTAACTCGTTGACTTTATCTATCAGTCCTTCAATGTCACCCATACCTGTAAAGTATAAAAAAAGAAAAATTAATAACTAATTGAATATCCTGCTTTACATGATATCAAACACATTCACATATATAACTCCGTGAAGTATGCAGGTCAGGTATTGTTACTACATTTTACAAAAGAGAAAACTGAAGCCACAGAAGTTAAGGGACAGTAAAGAGATGACAAAGCAGGGATTCCAGTCCAGGGTTTAACTCCAAATTCCTGCTCTCTAACTAAACCACCTTGAGACTTACCCATGTTTTACTGCTACTACTACCACCGTGTGTTTTTGTATTATGCTCTAAAACTTTTCAAAAGAACTTTCCATCTAGTATTTTCTTCTTACCACTCTAACCACAGGAAAAAAACCATAAACTCTATCTTATAGATGAGGAAAATAAGTCAAAGAAGAAAATTATTTTCCTAGTCACTGAGAAGACAAGATTAGAATCCTAATCTGTCATACAGATCTGTACTATTTCTGGGAGATATTTCTATATCCACACCACTGTACTTACCAAGAAGTTTGCTGATGAAAGGCTGGGTTTTGAAAGGTTCAAAGTCATCTATATGTTCCCCTGTACCAATGAAAATAATTGGACTTTTTGTGGCAGCAACTCTGCAAAGAAAAAGAAACACAAAGTAACCTCAAAAAAACAAATTTCCAGTAGATTTTTGAAGCTAATTAGACAAAGGTACACAGCTCAAGTTTCTTTTCACTAGTTAAAACAGAACTATATCAGAGAGACTCCAAAATTGTTTCCATTTAAACTTTTATAAACCATATTAGTTTGATTATTGGAATGTATTTTAAATGAGCAATAAGAAAGCCATAAATACACACACATACACACGTACACTACAGCCCCAAGACATAGGATGACCACATTAACAATACTTACGCACTGAGTGCACCACCTCCTTTTGCATGGCCATCAAGTTTTGTCACTATTACTGAAGCTACATCTACTTTATCTTTAAAAGCCTTGGCCTGGGCTTCACAAGCTTGCCCAATGGAGGCATCCATCACATAAACAATATTATCAGGTTGCTAGAAAATTTAAATAGAAAACATATTTTTACCGATCTTAAATAAAACTCACCATTAGAATCTGTAGAACAATATTTACTACAAATATTCAATCAATATTTGTTGAGGGAGCTCTATGTATTAGGCATCATCTAGATCCTGGGGACACAGAAGTAAGAAAAGCCTTGCTCTCATGAAATTTACATTCTAGTCACAGGAGACAGGTTATAAAGAGGTAAATAAACATTTCAGATACACAACAATTAAAATGGGACACAGACTATCAGTTTTGAGGTGTGAGAGGTTTCTTTAGGTAAGGTGGTCAGGGAAAGCATCTGTGAAGGTAACATTTGAGCTGAGACCTGAATAAAGAAGAAACAGCTGTACAAAGATCTGCAGGAATGGCCCTATAGGCAAAGGGAATAGTAAAAGTGAAACAGAGAAAAATAAAAAGTAGAAGAGCATGCCCTGAAACCAAACTGAATGAAATAAAGGTGAGGCAATTTCTCTTAGACCTGTCCAGCTAGGTCAAATAATGACACAGTTAAAAAGAAACTTATTAGTATTAACCAGTAACCAAAAGATTACTGCCCAACACCCCAATGGCACAACAATCAAACGTACTAGGAATGCATGTTTTGCCATTGGGTTGTTGATATTTATAAACATATTTATAAACTGCTTCTTCTCCCCAAGTTATTTCCTTATGATTTTAAAGAAGAGACACTAAATAATGATTAATAATTTTAAATGTTACGCTTTAGAAAACTTTCATAATTCATCTAAAGTAAGTATTTGCAATGAAGTTAAATTATTTACAGAATGGAAATCAGACAGACATTGAAGGTTGGCCCTTAATTTTTTGCTTTTTTTTTTTACTTATACATTCCAATACTAATTAAATGTGAAAGGAATTTTTTGATAATCGTGAAAATTTCCTTTCTAATGGAGGCTAAGTAAGATGAGACGATTAAGCCCGTCACACAGATACAGGTGCGCAAAACAGAAACAAATTACTTGGAATTTGCCTTCAAGGCAAAGAATAATTTATATTGGTCATAAACTCAGTTAGGGTTTATAGTTAAAGTCTTATAACAGCGTTACATTGAAAACCACTTACTATAGCATTAGCAACTTGAAGCATTTCTTCAAACAAAGAGTCTTCTTGTTTATGACGGCCACTTGTATCAACAATAATAATTTCAAAATTTTCATTTTTGAACTTCTCGACTCCTTCAGAGGCAATGATAACAGGGTCCATTTCTGTATAGCTATTTAACAGGGATAATTCTATTAATTTGAAAATCTTTAGTCTAGCTTTAAACTATTCTGAAAAATGTAAATGACCACAATTTTGATGTAGAAGAATAATCTAAAAACTATTAAATATAGCAAGGTACTTCTAGAATAGCATGAACTAGTATACAATTATCCAATTACAAAACCCTTTATGATTTTGCCATATGTCATTTCTGAATGAGTCCTGTTTCCCTCAACTGTTTTCATCTTCTTTAACAATTGAACTGATATTGCGTAGCGTTTTATATCTGCTTTTCCATTTAACACCCCTTTGTGAGCATTTTATAAAGCTATTAAATATTCTTGTAAAACATGACTTACGTAGTATTTCATCACATGGCTATGGTTTCATTTGTTAAATAAATGCCCTACCGTTAGACATTTAAGGTTTTCTCCATTTCTTGGTATTAAAAATACAGCCACTATGAATAGTACGTAATTGCTGTATGTTTCTTTGAAACTCTGCTATGACCAATTCCTGCAAGTTGAATTTGGACCAAATGGTATGACCATTAAAACTTTTGGCTTTAAAAAAGAAATGTCCTCCATCAAAGTTTAATCTCATTCCTATTTCACCACATTTTCATAATCCCCGACAAAAACATTAGCATCAACTTGAGACTCAAGAAATGAGGTCACATTTTAATTTTCATTCCTTTTGGCTAGTGACATCTTTTTATACCGATCAGCATTGTCAAATGAAAAAAATGTTTTTCCCCAAAATCAACAACAACAAAAAACATCAGGTAGAATAAACTTAATATGTGTGAGACTTAAATGACGAAAATAACTATATTTAAGGACATAAAGTTTTTATACAAAAAAGACAAAGCAGGTTCCTAAATGGAACTATACAAATACAGTAGAGATGTTAATTCCCCCCAAATTAATTGGCTTAAATGTAAATTCAGATCAAAATCTTAGGAAGCTTTTTCATTTCGGAACTTGATAAAGAATTCTAAAATCTATCCAGAAAAAAAAGCAGGTGAGAATAACTGAGAAAATATTGAAAAAGAAGATACAGATTAGCATTACTAGATATTTAAAAATAAAATACACAATTATAATAAAACAAACTTGCAAAGACTTATGGTCAGAGATGTTCATAAGGAGATTAATGACATACATACATACCATGAAATACAATCATGCCATAAAAAAGAATTACCTTAAAACAGTATACTGTCTGTTTCAGAATTATTAATATCCCATTTTTTTTTATCAACCCTAAAGTGGTATGGAAACCCTGGTGGCGTAGTGGTTAAGTGCTACAGCTGCTAACCAAAGGGTCAGCAGTTTAAATCCACCAGGCGCTCCTTGGAAGCTCTATGGGGCAGTTCTACTCTGTCCTATACATATTATAAAACGCACCATTTTAAGTGTTCATTTTGATGAGTTTTGACAAATTAACACAATCCATACAACCACTACCAAGTAATCAAGGTATAAAACATTTTAAGATCCCATTTTATTTTAAAATAATATATTCCTATGCATGCATCTATGTGACTACTTATTTGTATAAAAACCCATTGCCCTCAAGTTGATTCTAACTCATAGTGACCCTACAGGACAGAGTAGAGCTGCAGGATAGGGTTTCCAAGGAGCAGTTGGTGGATCAGAATTGCTGACCTTTTAGTTAGCACCAGAACTCTTAACCACTGTGCCATGAGAGCTCCTTTTGTATAGACATTGAAAAAAGCATAGATGGACATGCTCAAAACTAATAACTGGGAAGTAAGACTGTTGGTGATTTCATTTTCTAAAAATGTTTAATTAAAATAGTATGATTTTTATAAAGACAAAATAACAAATAAACCTGTGTCTACTGCACAAAAGGATAAATGTGTATGTTAACATATATTCCAGATTTGTAAATTAAACATTGGAGATATAGGTTAAGCCCATCCCCAGTCCCATTCCCTTCCTCACTCCCAGAGGTAACCATGGTTCTTAATACTTTACTTCATAGAAAGTATTAATAACCATTGAGTCAATTGCCATTGAGTCAATTCCGACTCATAGCAACCCTAAAGATAGTATGCCTTTAAAGTTCATATGCAAAGGAAAGATTATTTAATAAATGGTACTGAGAACACTGGTTAAAAAACTAATGCTCTGGTTTTGGCCAACACTTCAAGTAATTATCAAATAAATCATATCATTTGCAAATTCATCATCCCCTGAATTTTAAAACCATATTAGAAGCAGTTCTTATCCTAAAGGTAGTCCTGGGTGGTACAAATACATACTTGGCTGCTAACCGAAAGGCTGGAGGTTGGAGTCTACCCAGAGGTGCCTTAGAGGAAAGGCCTGACGATCTACTTCTGAAAAATCAGCTACTGAAAACCCTATGGAGCCCAGTTCTACTCTGATACACATGAGCTTGCCATGAATCAGAATCAACAGGACAGCAACTGGTTTTATCCTAAAGAAAATTCCTAGCATTATTCTTCAATCTGTCTGCTAGAAATTCTCATAAAAATGACCAAAAGAAAAAAAAAATAAGAAAAGAAACAATATATCTAAGACAAAGTTCATTAATTTTTTTGGTCAGCCAAGAAGCAAAAGGTAATGACTAACAAAATCATTTATTTATTTACCTCCAAATTATCTTCTTTAAACTTTATTCCCAAGGGTATAATAAATCATTTACATTAATAATGTTAACAAAAGTGCTATTCACTCCTAAATTTAGTACTCTTAAATTTGATCTAGACTCATTTATTTATTTATTAATTACACTTAAACATGTACAGACTAATTAACTCAACAGCAACATATCAAATGAGGGATAGCAATGATCAGATTTTCTACCTTAGATAAAATAACTGCAGATTATAATCATTTTTGGATGATCAAACACAAAAATTTTTTAAACGATGTACTAGAAACAATATGGAATTCATCAGTATGTGTTTAATGGAAGAATGCGTCAGATAGGTCTTAAGAGAAACAACTAGAGTTGAGAGACAAGGAAGTATGAAAGCACGCTACACAGGATAAGTAGAGCAAGTTATGAGCTAAACACTGTTGACTTTGATCAGGATGGATCACAAGGTCACGTTATAGTAATAAAAGATAACGATTTATTAATCATATAACCACTTTGTTCCAGAAAGGATTTAATCTTATAAGTATATACTAAAATGTGACCAAACCCAAAAACCAAACCCACTGCCACTGAGTTGACTCCAAATCGTAGTGACCCTACAGTATAGAGTAGAACTGCCCCATAGAGCTTCCAAGGCTGTAATCTTTACGGAAGCAGACAGCCACGTATTTCTTCCATGGAGTGGCTGGTAGGTTCGAACCACCAACCTTTCAGTTAGCAGCTGAGTGCTTAACCACTGTGCCACCAGGGCTCCTAAAATGTGGCCAGAAAGCGTAAAATAGAAAGTCAGATCAACAAGATGAGGCACATGAGTATCAAAACAAAGATCAGACACCTACCTTCCATAGAAGGGAATTCTTGCCTTGGTTGCGTTCTGTTTTAGCTGATCAAAAGCCCCTAGGAGATAAGAATTAATGAATCCTCAAACTTGAAAAGAAAAAGTACAGAAAATAACTTTTAAATTCCAACGTATTACCTGCTCTGAATGTGTCTGCACATATCAAACAGGTCTTCCAACCTTTCCTCTGGTAATAATAGGCTAACTGTGAAAGAAACATTAAAATATAGTTATATCAATAAATATAAATTATTATAACATCTTCTGTTTACCCTTCTTGTTTGCTGAAAGAATAAAAGTAAAACTGCTCATGATTCTCCTGAAAATAATATTTTTAAAGATTTTTGAATACAGCAAATTTTCCAAAGAGTTTAAATTCTAATTATCATACAGCCACATTCAAAGATGTAAAATGATCAAGCAGCAAATGATCAGTCAAAAATGTTAACTACTGCTAATGTTAATTAGGTAAAACCAAACAAAAAAACTCTCTAAGAAACAAACCTGTCCTTCTTCTTTATTAACTATAACAGAGTTGAGGTTTGTGGGCAAAAAAAATCTGGTAACAAAATTGAGGCACTCAATTCTGGGCAAAAGGATGGTATAATGGATTAAAAATTAGCATAACGGTATATAAAATGAAGATATGTATTATGCTGAGTGGGATGCCAGAAGACTTGAAAAGGGGGTCTTTAGCCACAGGTGGTAAGATAAACTTCCTATGTTCTCTTCTCCAAAAATCATACATACTTACTTACCTCCTTAAAAAACTGAAACAGTCTTTTTTGTAAAAGAAATAGCACACTTATCCACTAGTCTACCATTCTTACAAAAAAACAATCACAAAAGACTATGGGATTTTTCTCTCCTTATCCTACAAAAAGCTATTACAAAAACATAATAGCTGTATCAAGTAACACAAAATTGTACAGCAAAAGCACTATAAAGCCTGGCTTAAACATAAAACTTGATTTATAAAATGTATCTTCTTCATGACCTTTTTTTTTTCCCTTAAGTGTGACTTACTTTTGAACATGTTGTTGTTTTACCACTCCCTTGCAATCCAACAAACATGATCACATTCTGTTTTCCTTTCGTGGGTGTCCATGCTTTAACTCCAGGGTCTACAAGCTACATACCAAAAATCAAATCAAAATAAAATCAAATTATCATATGCTTACATTCAAAACACCTCCCTCTACAACTTTTAAATTTTAAAAATAATTTAAGGATGTTTTGATATAAAAATTACCCACAGTCCTATCATTTTAGTACAGCTCTACTATTCATTCCCCTTTGTAGACTCACACAGTAAAATTTAAGAATTTAAAATAATGTGAAATCATAATCAAGACTATACACTCAACCCCATTAAGAGGTAAGGATCTGAAAACAAATTTATAGAACAAGCTGGAGTGTAAAATAAAATGTAAGACCAAGTTTGAGTCAAAGGAGCAACCTATATCAGCAACGGAGAAATATAATACAAAAACATATATGTGAGCCATATATGCGATTTAAAATTTTCTAGCAGCTACACTTAAAAAAGTAAAAAACAGATCAAACTAATTTTAATAACATATTTTATTTAAGCCAATATACTAAAAATATTATAATTTTAACATGTAATCCATATAAAAAAAATTAACGAGATATTTTACTTTTTTCCCTCATACTAAGTCTTGAAATCTGGTGTGTATTTCATACTTACAGCACATCTCAAATTGGACTACCCAAATTTCAAGTGCTTAATAACCACATGTGGCTAGTGGCTATCACATTACACAGCAGCGATCTTCACGTTCAGCTTGACAAATATTTATGAGCAACATTACAAATTACATGTGAATGACTCCACGTCAGTCAAAACTTCACGTGTCAACTTCTCCAACGCTCCAGATCTACTGTTCTATAAGGTTATTATTTAGAGGGCTGGTAAAAAATAATCACCAATATTTTACAGCCAGTGGAAAATTAATGTTTGTATACGGACAATTCCCAAACTAATGAGCAAGAGGCATTTTAAAATTCATTTAAAAAAATAATAATAATTCATGTGTGAGTCAGTTATTTGGAACTTGAAACATGTATCTCCACACAATAATAAAGCCATAATAATAGTTTATGTTTTAAACCAGGGGTTGGCAAACTATGTGTAAATAAAGTTTTACTGAAGCGCAGACCCATTTATTTCCTATTTTTATGCTACAACAGCAGAGCTGAGTATTTGCAATAGAGACCACATGGCTCACAAAACCTAAAATATTTACTATCTAGCCCTTTAAGAAAGAGTCTGCTGAGTCCCTTTCAGATTATACTGTAAAGGTGACATAATCCATATCATACCTGAAGTTAGACAAAAGACATGACAGAAAAGGGAGAAAACGAAAACAGATGTCTTATCCCTTTCCAGGTATAAGGAGCCCTGATGGCACAGTGGTTAAAGTGCTTGGCTGCTAACCAAAAGGTTGGTGATTCAAATCCACTAGATGCTCTGCAGGAGAAAGATGTGGCAGTTTGCTTCCATAAAGATTTACAGCCTTGGAGACCCTCGGAGCAGTTCTGCTCTGTCCTAAAGGGTCACTATGAGTCAAAATCAAATCAATGGCAGTAGGTTGGGTTTGAATTTTGATTTCAGGTATAGGCCTAGTCTTAGGCAAACTGCTGAGATAGGTAAATTCTGTTGTAAACATAAATGCACTCCCCTTCCACCTAGATCTTTTCAGTGCATTGATGCTGCCCAACATTCACCTTCATCTCTACATCTCACAACAGAATCAGTCACTCAGTTCTCCATGAATCCATTATTTAGAACATAAGCTTTACTAAATAATTATTTTATATATCTATCTTCTCTTACTCCCACCCATTAGAGCAGCAGCTCTCAACTTTATAGTCTCAGGACTCCTTTATATTCAAGGTAGTTTGTAAAAATTTAGTTGCAATGTGTAATCTGAAACCATAAAAACTTTTGTACAATGTTACATTAAAATCCATTATTCTACCTTGTACTCTGAATAACATTTATACTGCTGCTTGATTTTATAACATTATACACTAGACATTTAGAAAATATTGCTTGAGTGCGGATCTACCAATGTTGACACATTTCACTATACAACACCAAAAAATCATACTCATTAATATTACTACTGATCTCATAAATAAGTACTGGGACACTGTCAAACTCACAGGGGAGATATAAGTTCCTAGTTTTCACTTGAAAGTTTAAATTTTATTAGCGACCATAAATACTGTCAGTTATTTTTCTTGAAGTGACAGGTTCATTTCACTTACTCTGGAAGAAATGTCTGCCAAATGTCCAAGCCTTAATAATCATAGATTGTCTCTTCTTTCAAGTAAAAACCATTTCTTACGAAGAAGCAGCTAGCTCAGCTTTCAAACAATCACGTTTGCTTTCCTCAAGACACCTATCAAACTTCAGTACGCAGAAAAAGGGCTTTATACGTACTTCCCAGAATATTATAAACACATGTGTATACTCGAAGAACAAGATTTAATACAATTAATCATTCCTACTGCTTCATCAAGGGCATTCTTAAGTGAAACTGTCACTTTACTGCAAAGTGTAGTAGTAACAAATACAATGACTACTAGTACAGTTTGGTGCCAGTGCTTTGATTCATGCTAGGCAGTTTCACCCAAAATTTTTACCCATCATTGTTTTTCCATTATCAGTGCAAATATCAACACACTGAAAAGGCAGATAATGTTTTAGTATTATTACAAAAACAGTTTTGATCTAGCTTTGTAAACCCAGTGGGTCTCAACAAATGTTGCTTAACAAAGAACTTGCCACTCCAGAATTACTACGGTGCCAAACCCTAACAATAAAAATTTTCTATTCACACTGTGCTAACATCAGGGGTTAGATGAAAAGCAATCTGGAAATACTGCAAGGAAACCTATACAAGGAGTTTAGAGATCAGACTTGGGTCTGCCACTAACTAGATGCCTCATTTTTCTCAATTGTAAACTGGAAAGTGTAAATTGGATAAATTCTGACCTCTTTTAGGTCTGAATTTCTTTTTTTTTTTTTCTTCATTAATTACCCCAGTGGACTCAACTGCAACAACATAAGCATCTGTGATACCGGACTTCTTCAAAGTAAATGCTATGTTTGCACCAAAGGAGTAAATGAAAATATTCATACAATGTAAGAAAAAATACTAGGGAACTTCTAGTGAACATTTGTATCTCTAGATATTTTTTTAAATAGTTCCTTCCCTTTTTTCCCTACCATTGGACTCACATATTTTCTAAAGCTCTAAGATATTTACCAAAATGTTCATGGCAGCAGCAGCAATGTTAGTTCTAAGATAAGGCCGGGCAATGGGCTATATTTACTGCTTGCAAAATAAAACTTCACAAATTCAAAATTGCTCATTATTTAGGCATGAGTTGGGATATTTGTTCTGTTCAAAGAGAACTGTTTACACAGTGAGCTGTGTAGACAAGAATACTTGCCAAGTGTGGCTTTCAGTACAAAAGTAGAACATTCACTAGGCAATAAATTAAAAAAAAAAAAAGGATCAATTGCCCTCAGGTCATTTCTGACTCATGGTGACCCCTTAGGGAACTGTGCTCCCTAAGTTTATCAATGGCTGATTTTTCAGAAGCAGAACACCAGGCCCTTCTTCTAAGGTAATCCTGGGTGGACTAGAACCTCCAACCTTTCAGTTAGCAGCTGAGCATGTAAACCATCTGGCCACACAGGGCACTCACTAGGCAATGCCTGGTATCAAAAAGAGGATAAACTCAGACAGGCCCTTCCATCAATTAATCTGAATTAATGAAATTTTTCTCTTTGCAACTTGGCTTTCACATTCTTTGCAGGAATAGTGTTGCTGTGCACCAGTGAGTTGATTCTGAGTCACAGTGACCCTGTAACATTGTAGAACTGCCCCATAGGGTTTCCTAGGCTGTAATCTTTACAGGAGCAGGTCTCACCAGATCTTTTCTTCCGTGGAGTTGCCAGATGGGTTCAAACCAACGATCTTTTGTTTACCATTGTGCCACCACAGCTCCTTAGCAGGAATAGTACTGGACTTCAAATCTCTATACAGAATTCTATATTCGGAAAATTCTATCATAAAAATACACCACCTTAGAAAAGAGTAAATCCTTCAACCAACATTTTAATACAGATGAATACACCATACAAGCACATAAACAAATATCCTGAATAGTATTCCTCTTTGTAGTGCTGGTGCATTTTTATCCAGAGTCTATAGAGAATCACAGCATGAGCATGATATACTTTTACCTTTACAAGTTCTTTAAATACAGCATGCTGAATCATTTTTCTTTTGTTAAGACCGGACGCCATCTCTTCAAGATCAATAGCAGACCTTCACGATGGTAGGGTTTGGGAGTAAGGGGAAGAAAAGCTAGTTAAGACACTCTAAAAAAATAACCTTCTGCATCAAAGAAGGTATGAATAATTAATCATTCACATTAATAATTTTCCAATTGACATGTATATAACTGCTATAGATTTCTAAATCTATGTCAGAAAAAATTTACAATGAAATATTAGATGCAAGACTTTGGTTAGCTTTTCAAGGCTTTTATTTGAAAGTTTAAATATTAATTTGTTCTCACATCACTGCAAAGCACTAATTCTGTTTTTCTATACATCTTTACAACTAGCAGAAAACAGGACTCCTTTCTCTAAGTGCTTAAACACTAGTAGTTCTAAACTTATTACCCAGTCTAACAATACAAAAAGGATGGATGGCCTGAGTATGATCAGAGTTAGAACTCAAGCAGTTAAGTGAAGTGTCTGTACCATTCTGTGCCCTGACCCACTCAGGGCCTCTCCCAGTGAATACAATAACTGAGACCACAAATGTTACTCCTTCAGGATACATAGAGAGAAACAAAAAGAGAACAGAGAAGATGCAATTCTCTAACAACGAAGGAGACTGTTAATGTCATCTGAAGCCTGAAGAGGATAAAATGGTACCACTTTTCTATAAGGAATCTAAATTGTTAAAAGGCTTTTTTATTAAAATAGTATACAGTATATGATAAATGGATTAAAAAAATCCATAATTAAATGAAAGTCACATGTAGCTTATTCTGTGAACCATCGATGTGGAAACATACAACACATGCCAATTTTCCAACCTATGAGTTCTATTCTTTTCCAGTACCATATGGCAGAAATGTTTCATGATAGAGCCTACTTTTCTAGTTAGTGCCTCGCCTCAGTAAACTAAGCTCAGTTTTGCCTGTTTAAAAAAAAAAAAACTGATTAATTTAACTTACTTAACATTCTCTCTTAGTTGCTTCACCAGTTTAATATTAACGTCCGCTTCCAATAATGCTGTACATACTTCTTTTAGCATAGCATTTAACACCTGCAAATAAATAAATAAAAATGAAAAACACTCAGTGTATCATTTTAATCACATTAAAAACACTGGTTGATCAGTCATCACTATATTACTATTACTACAGCTTAATAAAGATAAAACAATACAACGTTATTGAAAAAATGTTTTTCATTTAGCCTTAGGGAGATAACCTTATTAAATGTCCAATCATTTTGTCAAAAGAAGACATATTTAGCTTCCTCAACCAAGTATTAATTACCATGATTCCTATTTGAAAATAATAAAGACAATTTCCAAACCAAATAAAGTTACTACACAATAAATGTTGCCATTGAAGTTTTCCATGTCATTGAACAGCTCATCTCTGAATCACAGGACTGCATATTACAACATCTTCGTTTCTTAACTGAACTACCGTGGAGCAAAATGTGACAGAAGAAATTCACCCAGTCCCACCTACTGCCTTACCATTTCGACTCAGAGCAGAGGCACAAAGTTGGGAAGGAAATTACGCTTCACAAATACCTCACTATCGCTAAACATGTGTGAGTTGCAAGGTACCATGGTTAAAAGGTCAGAAACCATAAAGTCTTAAGAAAAGATGAGGCGTTAGCCGCTCATGTATATAAATGTTTACACACTAGAATGCAAGTTCCATAAGGGCAGGAATTTTAGTCTATTTTTTAACACTGCTATACCCTGGGTGCCAGCAAAAATATTTGTAAAAATGTAGGTCTTCAAATACTTCTTGAATGAATCCTCTTCCTCAACTCACTTATGCCCTACAAAGGCTTGTCAGGTTTCCCTACCCCTCATTAAAAGGGCCTGATAAAAACGGAACTTCTCTCTCAATAGAGGAATTTCTCCTTGTTAATTCCCTAGCACCACAGTACCAAGAAGAAAGAAGCTGCCAATTCAAGCCAGCTGTTATTCTATGTCCCACCAGGCGCTTCTCCCCTTGTTTTCTTTTTCTCTACTATAAACACAAGAGCGTATGGGCTACACATAGGAAAATTTTTTTTTAGAAATCTGTAGTTTTATTTATTGTATATTCCAAAGACTAAACAATGGTCTAAATTATGATTTATTACTTAATGATAAGAATATTAGAAAAAGTCCTGGATGAGGAGTTAGGAAAAGAAGATTCTATTACTGGTTCTTCCAGTAAATAAACCAAAAAACCAAACCCACTGCTGTCGAGTCAATTCTGACTCATAGTGACCCTACAGGACAGAGTAGAACCAACCCACAGGGTTTCCAAGGAGCGCCTGGTGGATTCCAACTGCTGACCTTTTGGTTAGCAGCTGTAGCACTTAACCACTAAACCACCAGGGTTTCCCTTCCAGTAAATAAACATGTGAAATTTGCTGTTGTTGGTACATGCCATCAAGTTGGTTCCGGCTTATAACAACCCTATGTATAACAAGACGAAACACTGCCCAGTCCTGCACCATCCTTGCAATCCTTGTTATGCTTGAGCACATTGGTGCAGCCACTGTGTTAATCCATC
This sequence comes from Elephas maximus indicus, assembly GCF_024166365.1. Taxonomy (NCBI): domain Eukaryota; kingdom Metazoa; phylum Chordata; class Mammalia; order Proboscidea; family Elephantidae; genus Elephas; species Elephas maximus. The sequence continues at coordinate 47,347,751 of NC_064828.1, read as the reverse complement.
TTGTTAATGGTCTTCCTCTTTTTCGCTGACCCTTTATACCAAGCATGATATCCTTCTCCAGGGACTGATCCCTCCTGATAACATGTCCAAAGTATGTGAGACATAGTCTCGCGATCCTTGATTCTAAGTAGCATTCTGGTCGTACTTCTTCCAAGACAGATTTGTTTGTTCTTTTAGCAGTCCATGGTATATTCAATACTCTTCATAACACCACAATTCAAAGACATCAATTCTTCTCTGGTCTTCCTTGTTCACCATCCAGCTTTTGTATGCATATGAGGCGACTGAAAACACCATGGCGTGGGTCAAGCGCACCTTAAGTCTTCAAGGTGACATCTTTGCTTTTCAACACTTTAAAAAAGCCTTTTGCAGGATTTGCCCAATGCAATGTGTCTTTTGATTTCTTGACTGATGCTTCCATGGGTGTTGATTGTGGATCCAAGTAAAATGAATGACAACTTCAATCTTTTCTCCGTTTATCATGAGGTTGCTCCATTTATCTCCAGTTGTGAGGACTTCTGTTTTCTTTATGTTGAGGGGAAACCCTGGTGGAGTAGTGATTAAAAGCTACGGCTGCTAATCAAAAAGGTTGGCAGTTCATATCCACCAGATGCTTCTTAGAAACCCTATGAGGCAGTTCTACTCAGTCATCTAGGGTTGCTATGAGTCGAAATTGACTCGATGGCAGTGGGTTTGGTTTTTTTGGTTTTTATGTTGAGGAGTAATCCATACTGAAGGCTGTGGTCTTTGACTTTCATCAGTAAGTGCTTCAAGTCCTCTTCACTTTCAGCAAGCAAGGCTGTATTATCTGCATATCACAGGTTGTTAACAAGTATTCCTCCAATCCTGATGCCACATTCTTCTCCAGGTAGTCCAGCTTCTCGGATTATTTGCTCAGCATACAGATTGAACAGGTATGATGAAAGGATACAACCCTGACGCATACCTTTCCTGACTTTAAACCACACAGTGTTCCCTTGTTCTGTTCAAACGACTGCCTCTTGATCTATGCACAGGTTCCTCATAAGCACAATTAAGTGTTCTGGAATTCCCATTCTTCACAATGTTGTCCATAATTTGATATGATCCACACAGTCAAATGCCTTTGTATAGTCAGTAAAACACAGGTAAACACCTTCCTGGTATTCTCTGCTTTCAGCCAGGATCCATCTGACATCAGCAATGATATCCCTGATTCCACATCTTCTGAATCCGCCTTGAATTTCTCTGATTCCCTGTTGAAACACTGCTGCAACCACTCTCGAATGATCTTCAGCAAAATTTTACTTGCATGTGGTATTAATGATATTGTTCGATAATTTCCACATTCAGTTGGATCACCTTTCTTGGGCAGAAATATGGATCTCTTCCATTCGGTTGGCCAGGTAGCTGTCTTCCAAATATCTTGGCATAGACGAGTGAGCACTTCCAGTGCTGCATCTGTTTGTTGAAACATCTCAATTGGTATTCCATCTATTCCAAGAGGTTTGTTTTTCATCAATGCCTTCAGCGCAGCTTAGACTTCTTCCTTCAGTACCATCAGTTCCTAATTATATGCTACCTCCTGAAATGGTTGAACATCGACCAATTCTTTTTGGTATAGTTACTCAGTGTACTCCTTCCATCTTCTCTGGATGCTTCCTGCGTTTTTTAATATTTTTCCCATAGAATCCTTCAATACTGCAACTCGAGGCTTGAATTTTTTCTTCAGTTTTTTCAGATTGAGAAATGCTGAGTGTGTTCTTCCCTTTTGGTTTTCTAACTCCAGGTCTTTGTACATATCATTACAATACTTTGTCTCCTCAAACTACCCCTTGAAATCTTCTGTTCAGCTGTTTTACTTCATCATTTCTTCCTTTTGCTTTGGCTATTTGACGTTCAAGAGCAAGTTTCAAAGGCTCTTCTGACATCCATTTTTGACTTTTATTTCTTTCTTGTCTTTTTAAAGACCTCCGGCTTTCTTCATGTATGATGTCCCTGATGTCATTCCACAATTCATCTGGTCTTCGGTCATTAGTGTCCTACATGTCAAATCCATTCTTGAGATGGTCTCTAAATTCAGGTGGGATATACTCAAGATTGTAATTTGGCTCTTGCGGACCTGTTCTAATTTTCTTCAGTTTCAACTTAAACTTGCATCTGAGCAACTGACGGTCTGTTCCACAGTCAGCCCTTGGCCTTGTTCTGACTGATGATATTGGACTTTTTCATCCTCTCTTTCCACAATGTAGTCAATTTGATTCCTGTGTATTCCATCTGGTGAGGTCCACGTATACAGTCACTGTTTACGTTGGCGAAAAAAGATACTTGCAAGAAGAAGAAGTCGTTGGCCTTCCAAGATTCTATCATGTGATCTCCAGCATCATTTCTATGGCCAAGGCCATATTTTCCAACTATCGATTCTTCTTGTTTCCAACATTTGTATTCTAATCACCAGTAATTATCAGTGCATCCTGATTGCATGTTTGATCAATTTCAGGCTGCAGAAGTTGGTAAAAATCTTCAACTTCTTCATTTTCTGACCTTAGTAGTTGGTGTGTAAATTTGAGTAATAGTCATCTTAACTGGTCTTCCTTGTAGGCATATGGATATTATCCTATCACTGACAGTGTTGTACTTCAGGATAGATCTTCAAATGTTCTTTTTGATAATGAATGCAACGCCATTCCTTTTCAAATTGCCATTCCTGGCATAGTAGACAATATGGCTGTCCAACTCAAAATGGCCAATACCAGTCCATTTCAGTTCACTAATGCCTAGGATATCGATGTTTATGTGTTCCATTTCATTGTTGACAATTTCCAATTTTCCTAGATTCATACTTCATACACTCCATGTTCTGATTATTAATGGATGTCTGCAGCTGTTTCTTCTCATTTTGGCACTACTCAGCGTGAATCTGTAAATGAGAGACTGGACCAGGCAATCTCTAAGGTGTTGTCAAAAGTATTTAATTTCATTACTTAAGTGTCATATAAAATTCTGCATTGGAATTTTTTTTTTCAAACCTTCAAGCTAGGAAGCGCTTTTAATCTACCATTTAATTTGATCCGTAAAACCATCTTGTAAGGTGAATGCTATCCTCTCTTTTTATACATTAAGGAACCTGAGGTTCACTTGCCCAAAGTTATATCACACAGCTAGGAAATGCCTAAAGTGGGACACTAACCAAGGCCCTCTTACATCAAATTCAGCACTTTCTTCCATTGGTGCCACAAAATGTAAAATAAACTAGTAGACTAAACTCAAGCTTTTTAAAATTAACGAACCATTAAAACGTAATCTGTGATGGAAAATGAGAGAAAGAACTATCTTAAGTTAAAATAATAAAGCAAGGTAATCAAACATTTCAGATACCATATAAGGAGTCAGCTTTCAAAATCTCCAAAAAAACTCAATGGGAATTTCAGAGAAAATAAATCATAGAAGTGAAGATGAAAATGCTAGCCTTTTAGAAGATGAATGCTAAAAAAAAGTCAAGCAGAAAGGTGCAGATAAGCAGGGAAGCACACACCTAGCCAACAAAAAGGAAGCAGGATTCTCAGGTTTTAGGTCCATGTCAAGAGAAAAAGCAAAAGTATATTTCTAGATCTAAGTTATTTTCAAAAGATAAAATGTATGGTACTTTTACATGTACGTTAAGGGGTTTATTTGGGTGATGATTATAGAAAGTTGAAATTAACAGTAAGCTGATTTACCAATACAGAAACACTCTCTACTACATTCAGTTTTAGGTTTTTACCTGCAAGTATTAAATCTACATTAAAATAAACACAAACATAAGGTTTAGTGACGATCCATCTTTCCAGATGCTAGTGATGACCCACAACCACATGTATTTCTCATACCTCCTCATTGATAATGGTGGCATTGCTCAAAGAGCGTAATGCTGATGTTATTTTTCTTCCAAGGTCTGCTAGTACCATCTTGAAGGCTTAAGACACACTTATGAGGAAATCTAGGAAGAAAACAAAAATTAAATGAAAGCATTTGGAAAGAATCAATTTCATTTCCCATAACTGAAATCTTCTAAAGAAAAGTATGTAAGTCAAAATTAAAGCACTCTAATGTTGGTTGTTGTTCTTAGGTGCCTTCAGAGTTGATCTTGACTCACAGCAACCCCATATGGCAGAGGAGAACTGCCCAACGGTATAATCTTTATGGGAGCAGATCGCCAGGTCTTTTTCCAGCAGTGCTGCTGGGTGGGTTAGAACACCAACCTTTTGGTTAGCAGCCAAGCACTTATCTACTGTGCCAAAAGAGTTCTTTAGATACAATTAATTCCAGCTTTTATACCCTCACCCTGCAGCTTCAATACAGTCATGTTCAAAAGATACAACTGTCACTTGGTTATGATGCTTTATGTTTGAATACTTCATTGGAATCACCTATAGGAATCAGCAAATTTAATATGTTAAATAATACCCTTTGAGGAAAAAAAATGACATGATCTCAAATTAAACCTGTTCTCACTTTGGCATAATAATTGTAAATATAAACAACTAATTGATGTATCATGTATGTTTTTAAATTAGAGAGAAAGAAGGAAACAGAAAGGGAGAGAGAATGAAAGACAGGGAGAAAGAAAAAGGTGAGCTCTCTACCCAAGAATGTTGTCTATTATATCTCATTAAAGGACTCTGAAAACTACTTTGTTTCTTGATCCTAAGCAAAATATATAAAAAAAAAATTAATCACTTAACTTTTCTAGTACAAAGAAAAGCAACCGTTGAGTCATAATTGTATGACAAGCACTATGCTGATTCTACATCCATGACATTATCTAATTTTATTCTAATAACAGCCAAGGAAAGAGGTATGTTATTACTCTTCCCATTTTATAGATGTACCTGATATGCAAATCTAAAACAAGGTAACGTCAAAGGTCCTTTCCAGCTCTAAAATTCTATGATTTACCCTCTACAACAAAAAGACAAATAATCCAATTAAAAAATGGGCAAAGGAAATAAACAGACATTTCACCAACAAAGACATTCAGGCAGCTAACACACACATCAGGAAGTGCTCTTAATCACTAGCCACTAGAAAAATGCAGATCAAAACCACAATGAGACACCATCTCACCCACACATTACTGGCACGAATCAAAAAAAAAAAAAAAACAGAAAATAACAAATGTTGGAGACGCTGTGGGGAGACTGGAACTCTTACATACACTGCTGGTGGGAATGTAAAATGGTACAATCATTTTGGAGAACGGTATGGCGCTTCCTTAAAAAGCTAGAAACAGAAATTCCAGCAATCCTACTCCTAGTGATACATCCCAGAGAAATAAGAGACGTCAATGAATAAACATATGCATACCCATGTTCACTGCAGCATTATTCACAATAGCAAAAAGATGGAAACAACTCAAGTGCCCATCAACAGATGCAATGGATATACAGACTATGGTACATACAAGCAATGGAATACTACGCAACAATAAAGAACAATGATGAATCTGGGAAACATCTTACAACATGGATGAAATCTGGAGGGCATTATGCTGAGTGAAGTAAGTCAATCACAAAAGGACAAACACTGTATGAAACCACTATTATTAAAAGCTCATGAAAAAGTTTACACACCCAAAGAAACAATCTTTGATGGTTATGATGGAGGGGAGGGTGGGGAGGGAAAAACACTAGACAACAGGTAAGTGGTAACTCTGGTGAAGCATAAGACAGTACACAAGACTGGGGAAGTCAGCACAACTTGTACAAGGCAAGGTTATAGAAGATTCACAGACACATCCAAACTCCCTGAGGGACCGAATTACTGGGCTGAGGGCTGGGGACCACGGTCTTGGGGGACATCTAGCTCAACTGGCATAACATAATTTATAAATGTTTTACATCCTACTTTGTTAAGTAGCATCTTGGGTCTTAAAAAGCTTGTGAGTGGCCATCTAAGATACTCTACTGGTCCCACCCCACCTGGAGCAAGTGAGAATGAAGAAAATCAAAGACACAAGGGAAAGGTTAGTCCAAAGGACTAATGGCCCACAACCACCAAAGCCTTCACTTAGACTGAGTCCAACACAACTAGATGGTGCCCAGCTACCACCACCAACTGCTCTGACAGGGATCACAATACAGGGTCCTGGGAAGAGCTGGAGAAAAAAGCAGAACAAAATTCTAACTCACAAAAAAAGACCAGACTTACTGGTCTGACAGAGATTGGAGAAACCCTGAGAGTATGGCCCCTGGACACCCTTTCAACTCAGTACTAGAGTCACTCCTGAGGCTCACCCTTCAGCCAAAGATTAGACAGGCTGATAAAATAAAACGAGACTCAATGGGCATACCAGCCCAGGGGCAAGGAGAAGGCAGGTGGGGACAGGAAAGATGGTAATGGGGAATCCAAGGTTGAGAAGGGGAGAATATTGACATGTAGTGGTGTTTTTGGCAACCAATGTCACAACATAATATGTATATTGACTATTTAACGAGAAACTAATTTGCTCTATAAACCTTCATCTAAAGTAGAATAAAAAATAATTCTATGATTTTATAAAACATACAGATGTACATACTACATATAATCGGAATGCCAGGCTTTAAGGATTTTAAGCAAGCAAATATGATTTGTAGTCCTTGTCCTTAATTTATTAACTAGTTGGCAAGACAAGGCACACAAATAAACAGTAAAATTACAAAAAGGACAACCAATAGTTCAAAGTTAGCAATACAAGTTTATGGTCGACTGCAATGATTAGTGAAGTCCTGGTGGCACAATTGTTAAGTGCTCAGCTGAAAACCAAAAGGGAGTAAGATGTGGCAATCTGTTCCTGTAAAGATTTACAGCCTTGGAAACCCTATGGAGCAGTACTACTCTGTCCTACAGGGTGGCTATGAGTCAGAACCAACTTGGCGGCAACGGGTTTTTGGTTTTGGTCGATGATTATTTCTGTAAAAATTCAAAGGAAGAAAAAACATTTTGGGTTGAGGTGGACAAATTAGGCTTTACTGAAAAGGATGAATATGAATTCAGTACTGAAAAATAGGTAAGATTGAGGTAAGTAGTTAGGAGCAAAGAAGGGAATTTTTGGAAGGTGAATAGCGTAAGCAGAAAGAAAGACAAAGAAAATCCTAGGACATACTTACACTTTATATTGCATTAAGATTTATAGATTACTGAGCATTTACCCATTGCCATCGAGTCAATTCTGACTCATAGTGACCCTATAGAACAGAGTAGAACTGCCCCATAGAGAGTCCAAGGAGCACCTGGTAGATTCAAACTGCCAAACTACTGAGCATTTAACCAAAAAAACCCATTGCCGTCGAGTCGATTCCAACTCATAGCAACCCTGTAGGACAGAGTAGAACTGCTCCACAGAGTTTCCAAGGAGCGCGTGGTGGATTCGAACTGCTGACCTTTTGGTTAGCAGCCATAGCTCTCAAGCACTACGCCACCAGGGCTTCCAATGAGCATTTAGGGGAACGTAAATAAAACATTCTGGTCAGAACGGAGGGCTATATAGTCAGAAAGAAATAAAGGATAAAGGGCTCTGAAAACCCGTTTAAGAAATATCAATATGAACAATACTACCATAAGAGTTGCTTAAAACGACTGTTTCAGTAATCCTTCCAAGCTGGTCTAGTCTAATTTAGCCAACCAAGATTAACAAGACTAAATCTCATAACAAAGTCTCCAGGAGATTAAAAAAAAAGAGAAACAGAAGGACAAAACCAGGCAGTAAAATAGTTGACTCATTCAGAGAATGCAGAAATAAGAAGAGTCAAAAGAAGCAGGAAAGGAAAATGCTTTCTAGTACCCATCACCAGCAAAGAGATATTCTTGGTTGAGCTATAAATTAAACACTACACTTACACTCAAAATTTGGTAATTTAGAACTTCAGAAAATTACTATCAACGTTTGATGGAGTTGTTTTTTTTTTTTTTAACTGCTTACCGTAAATGTCTTACAATTACATGGTTACGTAACTCGAAAGAGCAACTACTTCATGTAAAATACTCAGGCCTTATTTCTTGTTCAATATCCATTATACTAAATCATTACTGCTTAAGTAAATATTTGTCCTGTAAAAACAAGAGTCAGCTGTTTGAATTCATCTCCTTTACCCCCGTATCACCAGGAGGGATATAATCCTATTTATGACACCACAATTACCTTTTTTAGAGATCATGTCATAAACAGATCATCCTCCATTTTAAAAAGCTATACTAGTTAACTCTTAAGTACAACCTAACTTCTCATGTTGCCTGGCTGTTTTAAATTACAAAAAAAAAAAAATTCTGTGAAGTTTTCCGATATAGTTTTCCTTGTGTAAGTACTTATTAGCAGCATATTTTTTTAATTTTTTATTTTAAAAATATGCACTTCAGCAAATGAATAATAATATCTAACAACACCTTTTATTTATACAGTATTTCCTCTACCATTTCCAAGGCTATGTTTCTGAAAACTCTGGTGGTAGAATTCTGCTCAAAACCCTCAATAACCTCCCATTTCATGTAGAGGTAAAATCCTCAGGATGGTCTGCAAGGCACCCCTCACCATAACCGAAACACATACACCCACTTGGTTTTACTCATACAGACCTCCCTGCTATTGCTGCTGTACATTCCCACCTCAGGACTTTGGCACGAGCTGGCATGCTCTTCCCCTGGCTGGCAACAGAGCTACCCTCCTCATCTACTCAGGTACTTGCCCAGGGCCACTTCTCAATGAAGCCTTCCCTAATTATTTATTTAAAATTGCAGCCCCTCTTGCCTTTATTTCTCCTTATTGCTCTATTACCAACTGAAGTGACAAATGATTTACTTGTATTTGTGAAATATAAATGAAATGTAAGCTACATGACAGCAGGGATTTTTGTCTCTTTGGCTCTCTCTCGTGAACTCACTGCTCTTATATAGTAAGTCCTAATAAAAATGCATTTGAAATGAACACATGAAATGATGTATTTAAGACCTTAGGAAAAAAAACAAGACTAGGGAACTCAAGTCATAAAAGGCTTTACAAATATCTCTTAAAGAGCACCAAAATAAACCAAGGAAGGTAGCAAGAGAAATCAAACATCTAGATCTGATACTGCACAACTAATATTCACTCACCATTACTTATTAAAAATTTTTCAAAATTTCCCTACCGTGCCTTTCCAACAAGATACTTAAAAATTAACCTCACCCTGTTCTAAGATGCACACTTTATTTTAAAACACCCCCCCCACCAAAAACCCATTGCCATGGAACAGATTCCAACTCATAGCGACCCTATAGGACAGAGTAAATCTACTCCATAGGGTTTCCAAGGCTGTAATCTTTACAGAAGCAGATTGCCACATCTCTCTCCTGCAGGGTGGCTGGTGGGTTCAAACCACCAAGCTTTCCATTAGCAGCTAAGCACTTAACCACTGTACCACCAGGGCTCCTTTTTTATTTTAATAGCTAACCCTAATTCTCAAATTGGAGTAATTCACAATTCATGCACACTCAAAATTTTCCTGGCTACTAAAAAGATTTATAGAAATCTGTGTGTGCAAGAATTTCATAAAAGTGGAATCTCTAGTTAGAGCTGTTAGGAAGGTAGGGAATTACTATAGAGCACTTTTGTACAGTTCACCCATACACCCGTTGCCTTCGGGTGGATTCTGACTCCAAGTAACCCTGTAAGACAGGGTAGAACTGCCCTATACGGTTTCCAAGTCTGTAAATCTTTACAGAAGCGGACTGCCACATGTTTTTCCCCCCGCAGAGCAGCTAGTGGGTTCCAACCACCTTTCAGTTAGCAGCCAAGTGCTTTAACCAGTGCACCACCAGGGCTCCCTTTGTACAACTATTATCTCATTTTACCTTCACAACAACTCAATGACACAGGCAGGTTAGGGAATGGAACAGTTACTACTACAAAACAGCGAAAGAACTTCCCAGAGTCCCTTGACGACACAACACCCAGCCGTAAGTCCTAGAGTAAGAATGATGCTTTAAATAACAGGGCTGAATACCTCTACTGGCAGACTCTAGGGACTAACTTTTGGTGCAGTATTATAAAAGGAGAAATCATATTTGCAAAGACAGATACACATTTCTGTGGAAGAGTAACCGCAATGTCCAGGAAGAACTGTTAAGTACCACTGCAATCAGGACGTACGAGGACTGATACCGACCCCAGTGACATGTTCTCCTAACAGAAGTCTGACTAGGAGTCGGATCGTGAGGTGAGGGAACCAGGCTCGGGGTTTGAGGTGCCCTAAGTAAGGCAAGCACAAGCCCAAGTATCATACTTTCCCGCTGCAGTGTGAAGCACTGGAAAGAGCACGGGCTTTGGAGTCTGACAGACTTGGGTTCAAATCCCAGCTCTATTACATACTGGCGGATTTACTTTGGCCAAGTTACTTAATCTCTCTGAGGCTCACTTTCCTCACCTGCAAAATGGAGATACCATTGTTAAGGCAGTTACCCTGAAGGGCCTTTGTGAGGATTAAACAAGACAGTATGTGTAAAATTTTCTGCAAGTGCCTAGCTGTTAAATTCCTTACTTTCTTGAATGATACCAAATGGCTCTCCCTATAATATTACCTGGAGTATAAGTTGGCTGGAAATTTTCTAAACAACCCTACTAAAGTGCCTGTCCCATTACCCAGGAACCACCCCTGGAATCTTAACAATTAGCACCAATTACAAGTACCTGGTTATTACACAATAGAAGCTGCATCTCCAAAGATCCGCTTTTCTCTACACAAACAATTACAAGATATTCTTGCCAGAACCTCGCCTGATCTGAGATTGTATGAAAAGACTCTAACGACAAGCGATTTCAAATTCTATTAAAACGAAAATTCCTACAAAAAAGTTCTTCTAAGCCTGGTCAGTGACTAATTTATTGGATCAATATTAGCGTCAACTACTAAATATACATTATTTTTAATAAATATCCTTAGAAATATACTTTTCCATTAACTACCTAATAGCCAACAATCAATTCTTGGTTTCCCAATTATAATACTAAACATAAACTTGATCGCAAAAAATTTATTTAACAAAACGTTCTACAGATATTTTACTTGGTAAAATTATTACATCTGAATAACTAACTTTATAAAGTTAATTATGGTTTTTAAATTTACCATTTTTTTTCCATTCTCAATCTACTTATTCTCCCGAAGAAATAAATCATTTTTATGTTTTATGATTACAAGAGTATACATGTTCATTTCAAAAATTCAAACATTACAGAAATATTTAAAGTAGAAAAGATAATTCCCCTAATCCTGGCCCCTTCCACCAAGTGGTAACCACCAATAACAATTTAATATATATATTCCCCTAGATTTTATTTTTCAGGGGCGTGGGGAGAGCAGAAATGAGGGAAATTTTTTTATGGGCAAATCTATAGAGACAGAAAGTGGATTAACAGTTGCTTTAGGGCTGGGGGAGTGGGAGAAAACGAGGAGTGGCTGTTTATGTGTATGGGGTTTCTTCATGGGGCAATGAAATGTTCTAAAATTGATTACAGTGATGGCTGCACAACTCTGTGAATACAATAAAAACCATTAATTGTACACTTAAATAGATGAATTGTATGGTATGTAAATTATATTTCAATAACACTGTTAAAAATATATATTTTCCATCTCTGGATGGTGAATAACTAGTAATTTTTATTTTGTTGTTTACACCTTTTTGAATCTTCCAAATTTTCGGTAATGACTGAGAGCATTTTTACATCTAAGAGAAAAATTATTTATTGCCCAAAGTGCTCATTGTGAGATAAGAGTGCTATTTGTTAATAGACTAGGGATTCAGATGGAGTTCCCACCATTAATTAAACACTACTGGGTGCTCCAGGAATAGGCTCAGCATGAGAAAAGTTTTAACTGCAAATCAATAAATTACATCATAACGAAGACAAGATTCCCCTGTTATGTCACAAGTTAAACCACGCATCACACCACCAGTAACTCTTCTGCCTTAATTTTGCACCAAAGGAAATTCTCTCCTCATTAAAACAATTTTTTTTAATTTTTAAAACTCAAAATAAAACCACAGCCAACACTTCATAGTTGAGTAGGAGTTGAGTCGCTGTCAGATCAATTCCAACTCATAGCGACCCTACAAGACAGAGCAGAACTGCCCCACAGGGTTCCCAAGGAGCAGCTGGTGGATTTAAACTGCCAATCTTTTGGTTAGCAGCCAAACGCTTAGCCACTGCGCCACCAGGGCTCCAACATATAACAAAAATTCAATTAGCAACAAAGGGTAATAACTCAAAAACACTGGGAATCCTTTAAGATAATTTTTGGTGGCCAGGTCAATAATAAAGAATCTTTGGGTAAATGTTACCAAGAGCAAAATTAACACAAAATCAAAAGAAAGCCTTAGAAATACTTTACTTAATGCTGAAAAGAGCATGGAGTAAAAAAAATGAGAAGAGGATGGCTGAGAGCCATATGCTCAAGCAATGGGTTATTTCAATATGTTGGTAACACGTTTCAGCTAAAAATTACATGCTCAATCAGACTGTTCAGGGATGGTACACGTCACGTTTTGACAGAAGTTGTTGTTGTTGTTAAGCGCTGTCAAGTCGGTTCTGACTCATAGCAACCCTATGTACAATACAGCGAAACACTGCCCTGTCCTTCGCCATCCTCACAGTCTTTGTTATGCTTGAGCCCACTGCTGCAGCCACTGTGTCAATCCATCTCATTGAGGGTCTTCCTCTTTTTCGCTGACCCTCTCCTTTACAAGCATGATGTCCTTCTCCAGTGACTGATCCCTCCTGATAACATGCCCATGGGGGAAGCAGTCTCACCTAATCCTTGACTAGGATAGCAAATCAGGCATCTCTATTTTCAAAAACTTCACTGGCTATTCTGATGTACAGCCATGGTTAAGAATTACTGCATTAGAATTCCAATCCAAATCCCAACAACATTCTTTTGAGATGGAGAAACAAATCACCAACGTCATATGGAAGGGAAAGAGACTCCAGATAAATAAGGCATTACTGAAGAAAAAGAACAAAATAGGAGGCCTTACTTTACCTGATTTTAGAACCTATTATGCCGCCACAGTAGTCAAAACAGCCTGGTACTGGTACAACAACAGATACATGGACCAATGGAACAGAATTGAGAATCCAGACATAAATCCATCCACATACAAGCAGTTGATATTTGACAGTGGCCCCAAAACAGTTAAATGGGGAAAAAATAGTCTTTTTAAGAAAAGGTGCTGGCATAACTGGATATCCATCTGCCAAAAAATGAAACAAGACCCATACCTCACTCCATGCACAAAAACGAGCTCAAAGAGATCAAAGACCTAAACATAAAATCTAAAACGATAAAGATCATGGAAGAAAAAATAAGGACAACGTTAGGAGCCCTAATAATGGCATAAACAGTATGCAAAACATTATTAAGAGTGCAGAACAAAAACTAGATAACTGGGAGCTCCTAAAAATCAAATACCTATACTCATCCAAAGACTTCATCAAAAGAATAAAAAGATTACCTACAGACTGGAAAAAGTTTTTAGATATGACATTTCTGATCAGCACCTGATCTCTAAAATCTACATGATACTACAAAAACTCAACTGCAAAAAGACAAATAACCCAATTAAAAAATGGGCAAAAGATATGACCAGACACTTCACTAAAGAAAACATTCAAGTAGCTAATAGACGCATGAGGAAATGCTCACGATCATTAGCCATTAGAAAAATGCAAATCAAAACTACAGTGAGATTCCATCTCACTCCAACAAGGCTGGCATTAAATCAAAAAGCTCAAAACAATAAATGCTGGAGAGGCTGTGGAGAGATTGGAACACTTATACACTGCTGGTGGGAATGTCAAACGGTACAACCACTTTGGAAATCAATTTGGCGCTTCCATAAGAAGCTAGAAATAGAACTACCATACGATCTGGCAATCCCACTCCTTGGAATACAGCCTAGAGAAATAAGAGCCTTTACACGAACAGATATATGCACACCCATGTTTACTGCAACACTGTTTACAATAGCAAAAACATGGAAGCAACCAAGGTGCCCATCAATGCATGAAAGGATAAATAAATTATAGTATATTCACACAATGGAATACTACGCATCGATAAACAACAGTGAAGAATCTGTGAAACATTTAATAACATGGAGGAACCTGGAAGGCATTATGCTGAGTGAAATTAGTCAGTTGCAAAAGGACAAATATTGTATAAGACCACTGTTATAAAAACTTGAAAAATAGTTTAAACTGAGAAGAAAACATTCTTTTGCGGTTACCAGAGGAGGGAGGGAGGGAGAGTGGGAGAAGGGTATTCACTAACTAGATGGTAGATAAGAAATACCTTAGGTGAAAGGAAAGACAACACACAATACAGGGGAGGTCAGCGCAATTGGACTAAACCAAAAGCAAAGAAGTTTCCTGAATAAACTGAATGCTTCAAAGGCCAGTGTAGCAGGGGCAGGGGTTTGGGGACTATGATTTCAGGGGATGTCTAAGTCAACGGGCATAATAAAATCTATTAAGAAAACATTCTGCATCCCACTTTGAAGAGCGGCGTCTGGCGTCTTAAACGCTAGCAAGCAGCCATCTAAGATGCATCAACTGGTCTCAACCCACCTGGATCAAAGGAGAATGAAGAACACCAAGGACACAAGGTAATTACAAGCCCAAGTGACAGAAAGGGCCACATGAACCAGAGACTACATCATCCTAAGACCAGAAGAACCAGACGGTGCCCGGCTACAACTGATGACTGCCCCAACAGGGAACACAACAGAGAATCCCCAAGGGAGCAGGAGAGCAGTGGGATGCAGACCCCAAATTCTCACAAAAAGACCAGACTTAACGGTCTGACTGAGACTGGAAGGACCCCGGTGGTCATGGCCTCCAGACCTTCTGTTGGCCCAGGACAGGAACCATCCCCAAAGCCAACTCTTCAGACAGGGATTGGCCCAGGACAGGAACCATCCCCAAAACCAACTCTTCAGACAGGGATTGGATCAGGTGGACACTTGAGACTATGCTGGCATCTCCTGCCTGGAGGGTAGATGAGAGGGCAGAGGGGGTTAGAAGGTGACGGAATGGACACGAAAAGAGAGAGTGGAGGGAGAAAGCAGGCTGTTTCATTGTTGTTAGGTGCCATCAAGTTGGTTCTGACTCATAGCGGCCCTATGCACAACAGAACAAAACACTGCCCTGTCCTGAGCCATCCTTACAATCGTTGTTATGCTTTAGCTCATTGCTGCAGCCACTGTGTCAATCCACCTCGTTGAGGGTCTTCCTCTTTTTCACTGACCCTGTACTCTGCCAAGCATGATGACCTTCTCCAGGGACTGATCCCTCCTGACAACATGTACAAATTAAGTAAGACGCAGTCTCCCCATCGTTGTCTCTAAGGAGCATTCTGGCCTCACTTCTTCCAAGACTGATTTGTTCGTTCTTTTGGCAGTCCATGGCATATTCAATATTCTTCACCAACGCCACGATTCAAAGGCCTCCACTCTCCTTTGGTCTTTCTTATTCACTGTCCAGCTTTCACATGCATATGATGTGATTGAAAATACCATGGATTGGGTCAGGTGCACCTTAGTCTTCAGGGTGACATCTTTGCTCTTCAACCCTTTGAAGAGGTCCTTTGCAGCAGATGTGCCCCATGCAATGCGTCCTTTGATTTCCTGACTGCTGCTTCCATGGCTGTTGATTGTGGATCCAAGTAAAATGAAATCCTTGACAACTTCAATCTTTTCTCCGTTTATCATGATGCTGCTCATTGGTCCAGTTGTAAGGATTTTCGTTTTCTTTATGTTGAGGTGTAAAACATAGTGAAGGCTATGGTCTTTGATCTTCATTAGTAAGTGCTTCAAGTCCTCTTCACTTTCAGCAAGCACAGTTGTGTCATCTGCATAATGCAGGTTGTTAATGAGTCTTCCTCCAATCCTGATGCCCCATTCTTCTTCATATGGTCCAGCTTCTCACATTTGTTCAGCATACAGATTAAATAGGTATGGTGAAAGAATACAACCCTGACATACACCTTTCCTGACTTTAAACCAATCAGAATCCCCTTGTTCTGTCTGAACAACTGCCTCTTGATCTATGTAAGGTTCCTCGTGAGCACAATTAAGTGTTCTGGAATTCCCATTCTTCACAGTGTTATCCATAGGTTGTTATGATCCACACAGTTGAATGCCTTTGCATACTCAATAAAACACAGGTAAACATCCTTCTGGTATTCTCTGCTTTCAGCCACGATCCATCTGACATCAGCAATGATATCCCTGGTTCCACGTCCTCTTTTGATACTGGCCTGAATTTCTGGCAGTTCCCTGTCGATATACTGCTGCAGCCATCTTTGAATGATCTTCAGCAAAATTTTGCTTGAGTGTGATATTAATGATATTGCTCTATAATTTCCACATTCGGTTGGATCATCTTTCTTGGGAACAGGCATAAATATGGATCTCTTCCAGTCAGTTGGCCAGGAAGCTGTCTTCCATATTTCTTGGCATAGATAAGTGAGCACCTCCAGCACTGAATCTGTTTGTTGAAACATTTCAATTGATATTCCATCAATTCCTAGAGCCTTGTTTTTCGCCAATGCCTTCAGAGCAGCTTGGACTTCTTCCTTCAGTACCATCGGTTCCTGATCATACGCCACCTCTTGAAATGGTTGAATATTGACTAATTCTTTTTGGCAGAATGACTCTGTGTATTCCTTCCATCTTCTTTTGATGCTTTCTGCATCGTTTAATATCTTCCCCATGGAATCCTTCACTATTCCAACTCGAGGCTTGAATTTTTTCTTCAGTTCTTTCAGCTTGAGAAACACCGAGTGTGTTCTTCCCTTTTGGTTTTCTATCTCCAGCTCTTTGCATGTGTCATTATAATACTTTACTTTGTCTTCTCAAGAGGCCCTTTGAAATCTTCTGTTCAGTTCTTTTACTTCAGCAATTCTCCCTTTTGCTTTAGGTGCTCGACGCTCAAGAGCAAGTTTAAGAGTCTCCTCTGACACCCATCTTGGTCTTTTCTTTCCTTCCTGTCTTTTTAATGACCTCTTGTTTTCTTCATGGATGATGTCCTTGATGTCATTCCACAACTCGTCTGGTCTTCGGTCACTAGTGTCCAATCCGTCAAATCTATTCTTCAGATGGTCTCTAAATTCAGGTGGGATACACTCAAGGTCATATTTTGGCTTTCGTGGACTTGCTCGGATTTTCTTCAGTTTCAGCTTGAACTGGCATATGCACAATTGATGGTCTGTTCCACAGTTGGCCCCTGGTCTTGTTCTGACTGATGATATTGAGCTTTTCCATCGTCTCTTTCCACAGACGTAGTCAATTTGATTTCTGTGTGTTCCATCTGGCGAGGTCCGTGTGTATAGATTTATGCTGGTGAAAGAAAGTATTTGCAATGAAGAAGTCATTGGTCTTGAAAATTCTATCATTCGATCTCCGGCATTGTTTCTATCACCAAGGCCATATTTTCCAACTACTGACCCTTCTTCTTTGTTTCCAACTTTCACATTGCAATCACCAGTAATTATCAATACATCTTGATTCCATGTTTGATCAATTTCAGACTGCAGCAGCTGATAAAAATCTTCTACGTCTTCATCTTTGGCCCTAGTGGTTGGTACGTAAATTCGAATACCAGTTGTATTAACTGGTCTCCCTTGTAGGTGTACTGATATTATCCTATCACTGACAGCGTTGTACTTCAGGATAGATCTTGAAATGTTCTTTTTGATGATGAATGCAACACCATTCCTCTTCCAGCAGGGTCACCCATGGAGGACAGGTTTCAGCTGAGCTTCCAGGCTAAGATAGACTAGGAAGAAGGACCCAGCAGTCTACTTCTGAAAAGCATTTGACATTGAAAACCTCATAAATAGCAGCAGAACACTGTCTGATATAGTGCTGGAAAATGAGCCCCCCAAGTTGGAAGGCACTCAAAAGATGACTGGGGAAGAGCTGCCTCCTCAAAGTAGAGTCGACCTTAATGACACGGATGGAGTAAAGCTTTTAGGACCTTCATTTGCTGATGTGGCACAACTCAAAATGAGAAGAAACAGCTGCAAACATCCATTAATAATCAGAACCTGGAATGTACAAAGCATGAATCTAGGAGGAAATCGTCAAAAATGAAATGGAACACATAAGCATCAATATACTAGGCATTAGTGAACTGAAATGGACTGGTATTGGCCGTTCTGAATCGGACAATCATATAGTCTACTATGCTGGGAATGACAACTTGAAGAGGAATGGTGTTGCTGTTTCATTAGGGGGTGAGTAATTGGGAGTATGTGGCAAGGCATATATAAGTTTTTATGTGAGAGACTGACTTGATTTGCTAACTTTCACTTAAAGCACAATAAAAATTATTTTAAAAAATTACTGCATTAAGGACTCCTCGAGGGATACAAAAAAAAAAAAAAAGACAGTAGCTATGGAGTCAATTCTGGCTTATGGCGACCCCACGTGTATCAAGAGTAGAGCTGTGCCCCACAGTGTTTTCAATTGTTAATTTTTTTCAAAACTAGGTAACCAGGCCTCTCTTCTAAGCCACCTCTGGGTTTACTTGAACTGCCAACCTTTTAGTTAGTAGCCCAGTGCTTTAACCATTTGTACCACCCAGGGACTCTCAAAGGATACAAGGCAATCAAGAATTTGTTGTATATTTTTAAAATATCTTCAGAAACAATGCAGCAAATACACTGGAAGAAGAAAGCCTGAAAGAGAAGACACTATATACACTAACCATACCCCAAAAAGTCTAATGACAGAAGTGGGCTTGAACTAGGGAAGCAGAAGGCAAAATGGAGAGAAGGGGCCACAGCCAAGTGCTATTTCATGAAGCAGAATCTACAGAACAGAATGACCAGATGGTCATGGAAAATGAAGGAGAAACAGAAAGCAAAAAAGATTCCAAGTTTGAATAAGGAGAATGGCTAGTGATGGCCATTAACCAATGAATGGAAGGCAAAAAGGGAAGCAGGTTTGAAAGAGAGTTAACAGAGAAAAGGTTCAAGGGTCTTTAAAGGTTATTTGTAATATTTTACTACTGGTAGGATAAATGGATGCACAGGCGTTCACATTGTTTTCCTTTCTTAAATTAAACACACAGATATATCACAAAACTCAACTAGTAAGAGATCAAAGGAAACCCTAGTGGCACAGTGGTTAAGAGCTACAGCTGCTAACCAAAAAGTCAGCAGTTCAAATCCACTGGGCACTCACTGGAAACTCTATGGGGCAGTTCTAGTCTGTCCTATAGGGCTGCTATGAGTCGGAAGCAACTCGACACCAATGGGTTTGTTTGCTTGTTTGTTTTTAAAGGGGTCAAGAATGAAAAACACTCGGGGAATCACCACTTTTGGCACTTTTGTATGCATGATATAAGTTATGATGAAAAAAAGGAAGGTGGAAATAGCAAAACTAGTTTTGGACTTGCTGATTTTGAGAAAGCTACGGAACTATTACACAGGAGACAGGTACTAGAGAAAAAGATTTGGAAACGGCTAGTATACAAAGACAATGCCACGGAAGCCACAGATGTAGATGAGAACTGTGGAGAGCCTGTAGAAGACCAACAGGGTTATAGCACCAGCTAAAGGCCAACTGAAAAGAGAGTCAATAATAAAGACTGAGAATAATAAACAAAGAAACAGACC
Source organism: Elephas maximus indicus (assembly GCF_024166365.1). NCBI lineage: Eukaryota > Metazoa > Chordata > Mammalia > Proboscidea > Elephantidae > Elephas > Elephas maximus. Next base: position 47,328,093 of record NC_064828.1, on the reverse strand, counting down.
AAAAACCCAAAAAACCCACTGCCATCGAGTCGATTCCAACTCATATCAACCCTATGCTTTTTACTAATTCCTGTCCTTTCCCCAAAGGTACACAGAAGAAAATCAGTGGTTTTTTGTTTTCAGTAAGAGCTACCAAATATGGCAGCTCCAGAATTTCCAGATAAGTGGAATTAGAGGAGTAATAAATATGTTTGTAAGGAGAGCCTGAAGATGCTTTTGCACAGCATTTTATATTAACTCAGAAAATACTAACTGACCATATCAAAAAATAGACGGAAAGGGGCCTGAGGGAGATATTTCCCTTCCCCTTTGGCACCACCATTGCTGCGTTCTAGGCACTGTAAGTTACAGGTTACCTAATATCCCTTCACCCTCATAATAACGTAGATGGGAAAATTGAGTCTATTTTGGAATAGCAACTTGTTCAGGGTCACAAATCTCCCAAGGAGCACACTAACACTCATCTATGTCCCCTCGTACCTCTCTATGGCTCTTTACACCTAACTAGAGTTTCTCATTACCCACCTTGATATAACAGATTATTTATGTGCCTCTCTATGATCGTACTGTTAGCTCCTAAATGTTATCCTGTTCTGTCCCTCTACAGCTAAAAACTTATTACTACTAAGCTATTAAAAAAAAAAAACTACTAATTTTGTTGGATAAGATATATGAAAGAACCAAGTGAGAAAAGCAACAAGAAAAACAAGGTAAAGAGTTTAAAAAAATGGATGGTCAGTAGTGTCAAATGCTACAGGGAGCGCTATCAGCATGACACATCTTAAATCATTATTGGCACTGAACTGATATCCCTTACTCATTTATTGAACGCCTACTACATGCAAGACTATGTGTTAAGCACTATGAACGCAAAGAAAAATAAAATCTGGTACTTGTCACAAGATTTTCGTGGAAGTAGTCCCTTTATCAGGAAAGCAAAACAAAGAGTCAGGCTTGCAGCTGTCTACATCTTATTTGGCTCTGGTAAATCTGAAGACAACTTGAAAAGGGCACTGCGCATCTTTCAATAAAAGTTCTGATAGTGGACATGAGATAAAGAAGAGCTAGAGAACCTCATTCTCAGTGACGACAACCGGTGGCCAGGGAAACCAACTCTCTCTCGAGTCTCTTGCCCCGTAAGCAGGGTTGGGGCGGCCCCTACTTGACCCTCCATATACTGGGGCGGGAAAAAGCAGACACTTACCGCAAAAGCAGGCACCAACGCCGTGGCCCAAAGGGCCCGGGATTCCTTCGCGAGGCCCCACGCCGAGGGAGAAGACCCAGGAAAGCCAAGGAGCCGACAGACAGATGCGACCCCACAACCCGACTTCCCAAACTGTACAAACTAGGGTCCCAGCGCCCAGCACCGCGACGCCAACTCCCACCAGCTGGAAGACCGACGACTGCCACCGAACCTTCCGCCCAATGAGGAAACGTCACCACTCGGCGTAGTCCAGCCTTTCATGAAGAGAATAAACTTCCGCTTCCGGGGCACGCCGGTGCCTGGTTCCTATTGAAAGGCCTTATGAAGTCATTCTTTGCTTCGCTCTGCTTTCGGTTTTAGTTTTTTCTGCCCAATAACTGTAGAGCAAAGTTAGTGACCAAATAGAAGGCTCTCTAAGGCCTCTTTAGTGATGCCACCCCAGGAAAGAAATACGGCCTCAAGAAGCCACCGTTAGAAAATGAGACTCGGCTGAGCTGAGTTGAATGACGATAAATGGAGGTAGGTTTGAGGATAGGGATCCCCGGGAGCACTTCAGGCTCCCTGGTAGGGGGCGGGGCCCCCACGGAGGCGAGTCCTCCGAAGATCGGATCGAGTGTTGACTCCCCGGCGCGTGCGCAATACGAGCTTCCTTCCGCGCTGCTTTCTGCTCCAACATGGAATTCTGCTCCGCTCGGCGAGCGGTGCTGCAGCTGCTCGGCGCGGTAGCGCCGACCGACCGTCCAGCGCTGCTCCAGTGGATGCGAACGACCCGTAAGCGACCAGGGCTAGAAGCAGGTGGTACGGGCAAGAATAGTCTGTGGGCGCTGACCTTGGGGACGTAGGACGGGTGAGGCCAAAGACCTTCCATGGGGTCGCTGTGCTAGTCTCTGCTCTACTGTGGGCAGGTTGACTGGGGCGCACGCTCAGTCTTTCGGCCTCTCAGAGTCCATCTTAAGATTGGGTGAAGAGCTGGCTCTGGGTTTATGATTTCGTTGGAGGCTTGGGACAAGTCTTAAGAGCTTTCTTGTGCCTAATTCCGTTTCTGAATAAGAGGATAATCCATCTTCCCCATTACTCCTCCCACAAATTTGTGAGAATGAGTGAGATACTACCTGAAAAAGCACTTTGCAAGAGAGGGTTTAGGGTGTAGAGCTGGAGGCTTTTACTGTAGCTGGTGCGTTTTGTCGATCGTAAAATGGGCCATCAGTTTAATAGCAATTTTTCTGGGAGGAGAAGCCTTTGATTTTAAACCATTAAAATTAAATAATAATAATAAGCACGAGTTAGAATCGAGGAAATGTGATAATTAGGCCTAGTTATTGATTATTGGGATAGACTTGGCAAAGTAAAGCCTGGTGAAAGCGCAAGAAAATAGAATAGTCTTTGTTAACTATGCCAGATCGTACTATGTTCTACACCTCTAAACGTTGATTCTCGTGATTATTTTCGTCCAGTCTTACGGCTTAAAATGTCTGTTTGCTGATGACTCCCAATTTTAGATTTCCAGCCCTGACTTTTTCTAGAACTCTCTTTTTGTGATGTCAGGGTCTATCAGTGGAGTTAGGTATTATTGTTATCATTATTACTACCCATTTTTATTCTGAGGAGAGCACTCTAGATAAGATGCCAAACTAAAATTAACTTGGACATGCAATGTCAAGGTTTATCCTGGAAAGTATAGGACACCAGACACAATAGCTTCTTGTTTATAGACGCATACAAGATTACTTCAAGACAGGAATTTTGAAAAATTTGCTGAGTCTCTTATCACTTCATTTAAACCCTGTATTACCAGTTTCATTCATCATATCCCAGTTCTTTATAAGACAATGCCAATCCCATTTCTGCATTCTTATGCCCAAGGTAATTCATTCCAAAAATATTGAGTGCCTGCAAAAATGCCACATACTGCCTGGCTCTGGCAGTTGTAAAATTACCGAAACATCCCTGCTCTCAAGAAGCTCTTAGTTTTGTGGAGTAATTTGTAATCTAAATCTCTAATTTTAGAGGTATTACTTGAGACTACATTTTTCAAAATCACGAAGACTTGAAAGCATGTTTTAGGTGGTAAACAAGAGGACCCAGTATCATTGGTTAAATAATACGTTTTTACTTTTTTTAAAGGCAGTTTTTTTGCATCTCTCCAGCAGACCCTGTAGTCAGAGATGGTCAAAAAATTAAACAATTTAGAAAATAACTTGAGTTTCTGAAGAATGTTTATTAGCGTGACTATTTTAAGAAATGAGAGTACCAGATGGCTTAAAATGAAGAAGTGTGTTTTGTTACAAACTGTGTAACCATGTAGTGTAATTTACTAGTATACCTGTTTATGAAAAAAAAAAAGTTTATGAAGTGGCTCTAAATACAGCACAAAAGATTCTTCCATTCAACCATTTTTCATTTTCCTAATTGAATTTCCTTCTTCCAGAAAAATGTTTGATCTCTAACATCAAGTTACTTGCATAATATCTTGTATAACAGTTGCATAAACCAAAAACAAACAAACCCATTGCTGTCAAATTGATTCTGACTCATAGTGACCCTACAGGGCAGAATAGAACTGCACCTTAGGGTTTCCAAGGAGCAGTTGGTAGATTCAAACTGCCAGCCTTTTCTGGTTATCAGCCAAACATTTAACCACAGTGCCACCAGGGCTCCTGACATTTGCTTAGACCTTTAATTATAACTCTCCTTGGGTAATAGACATTGAGTGTGACTGGTAAAATCACTGATTTTAAATACACAAAAAGAATAATAAAATTGTTCTGTAAAGGTATAGTGATTAGGCTGGTACAACCAGACAAGTGGACCAGGGCAGAGCCAAGCACATGTCAATGTGTGATACAAACTGAAGATCTAGAAGAAATGAAGTCGAAAGCCTACATTTCATCTTGGTACAGCTTAAGCCAAAGGCCTAGGAAACAAAATGGACAATATAGGAAGGATAAACAAGTCTGAGGGCCAAAGTAAGCAAAAATAAGCCTCTCTCTCCCTCACACCCCCCAACCCCCAAAAATAAAAAACACAGCAGTACCTCAGCGCACTAATTATTGATCCTGTGGTGGAACATCTGTACTCTTCTATTTCCTGTGTGTATAAAGTGGGCTCTTGATCTAGATTTCAAAGGGTAGGAAAGTGACTGTGATCTATTAAGTGAAGGGAGATGAGAGCCAGAACTCCAAATGGAGTCCCCAATAGACATATTTAAAACACACACACACACAGGAGCAGAAATATTAACAAACGTTGAATTAGTCCTGAATATGTAAATACAAATGAGGAAGTACAACCAATAGCCTGTAACGGTGTCTATTAAGGACCAAGTTACAGAGGATAGGAAATTAGGGTTTGCTATAAGAAAATTGGAAACCCTGGTGGTGTAGTGGTGAAGAGTTTGGCTGCTAACCAAAATGTCAGCAGTTCAAATCCAGCAGGTACTCCTTGGAAGCCTTATGGGACAGTTCTACTCTGTCCTATAGGGTCACTATGAGTCAGAATCAACTCGACAGCAACAGATTTGGTTTTTGACTATAAGGAAATTAACAAACTCATCAAGAAAATAATTTAAATACTTAAAGAAGATAATAACGGTAGGTGACTAGAAGCTTCTCTGCATCCTGTATTTTAGATACATCTTCAGTGAGCAGAATTAGACATGGAGTTGAGCAGCAGCTCAGAGCTGTTACAGGTTCTTCCTAGTACCTACAAATATAAAAAGCAAAGTCTGGGATCTAGTTACATTTGTCGGGCAGCATACTGCTTCAGTTCTCTATTGTACTACCATCGAGTAGATACTAGTATAACATAACTTAAATGTAACCAGAATGCTTTTTAGAAGTGAGGATTGTTAAGACTTCAGCTCATTTACTTTGGACACATCATCAGGAAAGCCCAATCACTAGAAACAGACATCATCTTTGGTAAAGCAGAGGGTCAGTGAAAAAGAGAGAAACTCTCACTGAGATGGATTGGCACAGTAGCCACCACAGTGGGCTCAATCATATCAGAGGTCATAAAGATAGCACAGGACCAGGCAACAATTCCTTCTGTTATACATAAGGTCGCTGTGAGTTGGAGCCTACTCGACAGCAGCTAACAACAAGTAAATGGAGAGATGAACCTTGTTCATGGGTCAGAAGAATCAATACTGTTAAGATACCAGTTCTCCCCAGGTTGCTATATAGATTCAACACAATCCCTATCAAAATCTCAACGGTTTTTTTTAGGAACTCAAGCTGAATTCTGAAATTCATGTGAAAACACAATAGACCTAGAAGAGCCAAAGTTTTTTGGAAAAAGAAGTTGGAGGGCTAAGGTGACCCAATTTCAAGAATTAAATCAACATGGTAATATCGTGAAGATAGAAAAGTAGATCAGTGGAGCATAGAAAGTCCAAAAATAAACTCACACATATGTGGATTTTTTTTTTTATCCCTAACTTCTTTTTTTTATTGCCAAGTTGGTCTTTATTAAAATTATAAACATTTCCTGTGTTAAAGATGTTAATAAAGCTCAAAAGGCAAGCTACAAAATGGGAGAAAATATTTTGTAAACACATATCTGATAGAGGCCTGACATAAAATACTCAAAGAATTCTTTTTTTTTAATTCTAAAATTTATACATAAATTGTTTCGTGACATTGGTTCCAATCCCTTCACTGTGTCTGCACTCTCTCCCTTTCCCCTTCTACCCCAGGTTCCTGTGTCCATTTGTCCAATTTTCCTGTCCTTTCCTGCCTTCTCATCTTTGCTTTTGGACAGGTGTAGCCCATTTTGTCTTGTATACTTGATTGAACTAAGAAGCATGTTCCTAACGTGTGTTACTGTTCTATAGGTTTATCTAATCTTCAGTTGAAAAGTAAGCTTCAGGAATGGCTTCAGTTCTGAATTAGCAGGGAGCCCAGGGGCCATAGTCTCCGTGGTTCCTCCAGTCTCTGTCAGACCAGAAAGTCTGGTCTTTTTTTGTGAATTAGAATTTTGTTCTACATTTTTCTCCCTCTCTGTCCAGAACCCTTTATTGTAACCCCTGTCAGAGTGGTGGTAGCCAGGCATCATCTGGTTCCTCTGGGCCGTAGAGGCTGTGGTTCATGTGGTCCATTAGTCCTTTGAAAACTAGTATTTTCCTTGTGTCTTTGATTTTCTTCATTCTCCTTTGCTTCAGATGGGATGGGACCAATAGATGTACCTTAGCACTCAAAAGCTTTTAAGACCCCAGACACTACTCACCAAAGTGGGATGTAGAACATTTTCTTTGTGATCTATGTTATACCATTTGGCCTAGATACTCCCTGAGACCATGGTCTCTAGCCCTCAGCCCCAGTAACTCAGTCCCTCAAGGTGTTTGGATGTGTCTAGGAAACTTCTATGACTTTGCCTTGGTTAAGTTGTGCTGACTTCCCGTATATTGTGTTGTCTTTCCCTTCATCAAAGTTAGCACTTGTCTACTGTCTAGCTAGTGATTTCCCCTCCCCACACCTCTCCTCCCTTGTAACCAACAAAGATTGTTTTTTTTCTGTGTGTAAACCTTTTCTTGGGTTTTTATAATAGTGGTCTCACACAGTATTTGTCCTTTTGTGGTTAATTTATCTCACTCAGCATAATGCCCTCCAGATTAATCCATGTTGTGAGATGTTTCGAGGATTCATCGTTGTTCTTTATCGTTGAGTAATAGTCCATTGTGTGTACATACCATAATTTCTTTATATTCACTGTTGATGGGCACTTTGGTTGTTTCCATCTTTTTGCTATCGTGAACAGTGCTGCAATGAACATGGGTCTACATCTGTCTGTCTATTCATGTGACAGCTCTTTTTTCTCTAGGATATATTCCTAGAAGTGGGCTTGGTGGATCGTATGATATTTCTATTTCTAGCTTTTTAAGGAGGTGCCATATCGTTTTCCATAGTGGTTGTACCGTTTTACATTCCCACCATCATTGCACAAGAGTTCCAGTCTCCCTGTGATCTCACCAACATTTGTTAATGTTTTTTTGATTAGTCCCAGTAATGTTGGGGTAAGATGGTATCTCATGGTAGTTTTGATTTGTCTTTCTCTAATGGCTTATGATTGTGAGCATTTCCTCGCGTCTGTCAGCCACCTGAATGTTTTCATTGGTGAAATGTCTGTTCATACCCTTTGCCCATTTTTTAATTGGATTATTTGTCTTTTTGTTATTGAGGTGTTGAAGTATTCTGTAGATTTTAGAGATTAGACCCTTGTCAAACTACAGGGCAGAGCAGAACTGCCTCATAGCCAAGATTTTTTTTTCCCAGTCTGTAGGTTCCCTTTTTACTCTTTTGATGAGCACAAGTGTTTAATTTTTAGGAGCTCCCAGTTATCTACTTTCATTTCTGGTGTTTGTGCATTGTTAGTTACGGTTTTTATTGTATTTATGCCATGTACTAGGGTCCCTACTGTTGTTCCTGTTTTTTCTTCCATGATCTTTATCATTTTATGTTTTATATTTAGGTCTTTGATCCATTTTGCGTTAGTTTTTGTGTATGGTGTGAGATATGGGTCATATATGGGTTTTTGAAAAAGTCCAAAGACAATGTGGTAGAGAAAGGATGTCCTTTTCAACAAATGGTACTGGAACAATTTGGCCAGAGAGAACAGGATTTTCCTGGAGTTTTTTGTTTTTATTTTTTTCTATGCCTGTTGGTCCCAGGTCTCTGGTACCCATTCCAGAATATCTGGGAGAAAGAACGGAAACCCAAGGAACTCATCACAGTGTCCTTCATCAAGACCTGAGCCCCCAGCCAGATCACCTTCTTACCTGCTTTCAGAATCCTTCTATAATTGCTTATTGAATTATTTCCAGGGTATTTAGTTGTATTTAAAGGAGAAGAACAGGGAAGAATGAGGGAAGCTGCCATTTTATCTAGGACCAGAAACCGCCTCAATAAATTTTTTATTTGAATAGGGACTTCAGAATAATATATGATGTGAGTGAATTATGCATTATAAGTCATTAGAGGTGAGGATATGGGTGAATGAGGACTAGAGGTGTGGAGTTAGACTCCATGGAGATGGTGTAACTTGGACAGGGCCTTATTGCAGAAAGCAAGGTCATGCAATTGAAAGGAATGATATGAACAGGAAGGATTGTGGAAAACAACTAAAGACATTTGCCTGACTAGAGCAAAAATTATGTTAGGGAGTAATGGGAATAGAAAATAGGATGGTTAAACTCGATGGCACTGGGGTTTTTTTTTTTCTTTTTTAACTTCTGTTAATATCCTGGAAAGCCTTAAAAGTCTGGAGTAAGAGTTAATATATTGGAAAACAAGAAGCCATCCAAAAATTTTAAAGAGGGGGAGTGATATGAAAATGAGGTTTAAGCAAGACTATTTTAAAATAGGTATGTAAAGTATTTTATAAAGGGGAGAAACTGACATCAAAGAGCTAGTTATAAATTTGTAATAGTATTCTAAGTGTGAAGTCACGACTATGGCTATGATTGAAGAGGAAATGGGATTAAAAGAAGAACATGGTGGGACTTGGTACCTGTCTAGATACATAAAAAGTAGAATTTGCTTCATAGGCTGTAAGCTTGGTAACCTTTCTTTTCCCATATGCTTAATTAAGCAGGAAATTTTTTAAGAATTAATTCTGCCGTTTAGAAAAGCTCTTCTTTCTCCACGCCCTTCCCACCTACATATGTAATTTGAGAAAAGCTTTACTGTCTCTAGGCAGCCAATTAGCACCTTTCTTTAATCTTTCTGCAAGCAACATAACTGTTACCACACATTCTGAAATAGTTATTATGCATGTTAAAAGATGCTCAGCCTCACTAGTAATGGAAGAAATCCAAATTAAAACAACAAAGGTTTTTGTTTGTTTGTTTTAATTATTCGATGCTTTAAGGGCTTGATGAGATGTATTCTTATTCATTTCTGTTAGAGTAAATTGATACAGCCTTTCAGGAAAGAAATTCAACAAGATGTTGCAAAAGGCTTTAAATGTTTAAGTTGTTCCCTTTCTAGGAATGTATACTAAGGAAATGATCTGAAATGCAAAGATGATGTATACCAAAATGTTAGATTCAGTGCCTCCAATATTTCACAATTATATCTTTATCTGTCAACAGTAGGAGTGAGTGGTAAAAGAAGGACTATACATATGCTGGAATAGTACACAGTTTTTAAAAATAATCTTTCAAGAATTTTAATGACATAAGAGTAAATGTTTATGATATAATGTTAAGTGAATTGTAGTTTTACATACTTCAGTAACATCCACGTCATGCCTTTCTAATGTGTTTTTATAGCCATTATTAGAGCAAAATACTCTTGCATCCTTTTCAGAAGTTACTTGCCAACCACTACAGATAATAAAACCAATTTTAGCCTTCTTGAGCTAAAAATTTCCCCCTTGAAGTCTGAAAGTGCTCCTTAACAATTATGAATCAGACATTTAGATAAGAAGTAACTTGGAATAGAATAAACACATTTAGGGAGAACATTTATGTAAGTTGTATCTTAGTAAAATTATTAAATCGGACATATTTTCATTTTGATTCATGAAATTGACATTTTAAAAATACAGTTTGGAAAATGAGTTCACCAAACTTAACCACACTGATCCTCAAATGGTAGTTAACATCTATTGAATGCTTTCTATGGCTGATTACTGTTCTAAGGCAATATGCTAAACATATATATTAACTCCTTTAATCCTCAAAACAATCCCTTGAGATGGCTATTACTATTATTCCCACTTTATAAATGAGACCACTGAGGCTCAGAAAGTTAAGCAACTTGCCTAGGTAATAAGTGTTGGACCAACAACTCTAATTCAGGCCATTGTTTTAACTGTTATTCAGAGTTTGTCCCTGAGATAGAATTCCAAAGGATAGGAGTAAGGTCAGCTGAATAAGCGAGGGTGGTTTCAACCAAGAGTCAAAAATTGTAAGTAGAGCCCAAATGAGAGGAACAGTTTTGGATGAGTGATTCCTAACTTTCATCTCATCAGCCTTAAGCAGTGTTTGATAGCATGGCCTTAGGAGCCAGAGATGGGGAAAATAATAGTACACCTCACAGAGATGTTGTGAAGACTGAAAGTGAATGCATGTAGAGCTTGTAGCAGAGTGCCTTGCATATAGTACTCAATAAATATTAGCTATTATTAAAGATTTCTTAAGAACTTTTTCCTAGAAAAATATGCATATTTATATGTACACAGAAGCATACAACTTTGGGCCTCTGTGACCACGTAAAACCAAGTGTGGATCCTCTTAAGTAGCGCCATGGTGAAGAAACCCTGCTGTAACTGAAGAAATACTCTTTTATTCGTGAATGTGGTTGAATCAGAGTTTGTTGTCTAGGGTAAGGGATGCCAATTCTCATTTTTACCTGGTATCCTTGGTATTGAGGTAAAACAAGTGCAGTCTTCATTTAACTCTGCTTTTTTTTATTGACTGAGTAATAACAATTTCATAGTATCTCCGGCCTTCTTGACCGGTGATGCTTACATTAGCTGGGGGATTGATTTCCCAAATAAACAGAATTTGCAGCCATTCTCATTTTTTATTTCTCCAGCTCCCTAGATCTTCACATATTATTGTTTTAAGACATTTGGGCTTCCACTGCCACCACAACCCCTTCCCAACTCTGTCAATAACCCAGTAGCAGTAGTGATCAGAGCCTGAAAACGCTACAAAATAGTAGCAGAAGAGAATAAACCCCAGTGCCATTGAGTCAGTTTCAACTCATAGCAACCCTATAGGACAGAGTAGAACTGCCGCATAGAGTTTCCAAGGAGCAGCTGGTGGATTTGAACTGCTGACCTATTGGTTAGCAGCCATAGTTCTTAACCACTACACCACCAGGGCTTCCCAGAAGAAAATAAGCTAAGGTTATCATGGATTAGAGAACTAGATTGCCAAACTGTGTTCAGTTCCAGGGCCACATTTAAGTGGGCTGTCCAGAAGCAAGTCCAGAAGACAGTGACAAAGGTGGCAAAGGATGTGGCTACCATATCATGAGAAGAACCACGGTCAGAGCTAGGGAGAGAGAAGACTAAGGTAGAGGTAGGAAAACTCACGAACCTTCTTCTCTGTCACTTTAGGGAGGCTGTATGGTATAGTGATTATGAGTTCAGGGTTAGACCTGCATTCAAAACTCAACTCTCACTTTCTGGCTGATGTGACCCAAGGCAAGTAACTTAACTTCTCTGACCTCTGGTTTGCTTTTTTTGTTTTCTGGTAAAATAGAGATGATACTAGTACCACCTGTATGATTTAAAGGATTAAATAGTAATGTTTGAAGAGCACTGTACGATATCTAGCATGCCTTAAGTGCTCCTTCAGTAAATGTTGTATAGCATTAAAGATGATGATTCCCCTCAGGCTGCATTTGGAAAAAGTAGTTGATGTTTAAGAGAGGCAGATTCTGGTTCAGTCAGAGATAGATTCTGCTATCTGGTAAGATGTCACAGCCTCTTTTCTACTCTAAGACTTTAATTTTATAAAGGAGGCCCACACGAAGACTGTTTATTAACATAGTTGTTTATGTTACAGAATTAAATTCAAAGAAGTTGAGTAGTGAAATAGTTTAACATAATGAGATTTTTATCAGCTTCTTTAGTTATGCCATTTACAAATTGAGAGAACTTGCCAAAGGATCACTGGTGTAAGTAGTAGTATTGGGATTAAATTTGAGTCATGAAGGCTTCCAGTCAGTGTTCTATCTATGGAGAGAAGTGAAGCAGATGTTAGGTATTAATTAGCACCTTGGGGAAACTTAGATTGGAAGAATACAATGAAAAAAGCCAGCTTTAAAAAAAAAAAAAAAAGAACTCATCAAAGATGCTATTTAAGTTCCACCTAAAACAATTTGGAATGCATCTTAATAGTATTTTTTGTTTTCCTATAACTTATATTCTGCTTCCTTCTAGAAATAATGTGAAGCAACGGCTTAGAACACTGTTCTAGAGATGGTAGGAAAGAAAAAAGAGCTAAAAGGTTTTCCCATATCAGTTCAGACAGCCAAATGATATTACCTTGGTATTAACTACTGTAGCTCAGAGGGAATTTTGTAGAGAAAGAACCGTTGTATGTAGGGACGTAGAGTGGCATTGCAAAAAAGAAGAGGACAGTCTTTAGAGGCAGAAAACCTAGGTTTATGTCCTTGTGCTACTGTTGGCCTGCTTTGTAACTTTTACCAATTCATTTAACTTTAGAAGACGCCAGTTTTCTCACCTGTAAATCTGGGAATGTAATCTTGCTTTGTCTTCCTCATGTTGAATTTTTAATGGTTAAGTGATTTAATTTCTATTGAAAGAACTTTGTAAACCAAAAAACATTTTCCAAATGTTAAGTGTTATTTGTGATATGAATAGAGTATTCTGAGCTAATGTGCAAGGTTCTGTTTTGTTTTGTTTTCCAAAGCAATTATTTTATGTCTAAGAAGGAAATCCTGAGCTTACTTAGCAACAACCAAAGATTGGGGGGGCCAGGCATATGGAAATGGATGATATTTTCTTCAGTATCTCCTTATTTTTCTTCTATAAGCCAAAAACCAAACCCAGTGCCGTTGAGTCGATTCCTACTCATAGCAACCCTACAGGACAGAGTAGAACTGCCCCTATAGAGTTTCCCTATAGCTACTTTAAAGCGGTGAGAAAGACAAATCCTACCAAGAATTCAGTATAAGAAAGTCTTTTAAGGGAAATGTAAATTCCTTTGTTCCCTATACCACCATTTCATTAGTAGCCCTTTCCAGTCTCAGTGGCATCCCAGACAGTAGCAGACTTCAAGAATGTTTTGCTTCCAGATAAGTCACATTCTGTTTAAAATTGTATATGAGCTGCTCAGAAGTGATACTTTTTAGAGCCAATTTAAAGCAAAATTTTAAACCCACATAAAAATTGAAACAACGGAACAATGACTGCCACTTTTAAACCCTCACCTTGATTCACCAGGTGTCAACATCTTATCATACCTGCTGTCTTGATTGCTATACACACACTTCCCTTTTGCCAGACCATCCAAAAGTAGGCCATAGATATCAAAAATCTGCTATTGTAATTATCACTGTGTATGCTCCTCTGCTGTAGCAGAGCATCACGATTTTGGTGCCAGATGTTAGTGCTTATTATCTGAAGTCTGGGTACATTTTATTGGCACCATGGATACTCAGAATTATCTTCTTAGTAATCCCTTGTGTGATATCTCCTGAATTTCTAAGGTCTGTATGGTCAGAGAAGGAATGTTTGACTACTTATGAGTGAATATAGAACTCTATAAGCCAGTGGCAGTGCTATTTTTGAGTGAAGGCCCCTGGATGATTGAAACTACTAACCTAAAGTTGGCAGTTCATACCCACCCAGTGGTGCCACAGAAGAAAGGCCTGGTGACCTGCTCCCGTAAAAGTTACAGCCAAGAAAACCCTCTGGAGCAGTTCTGCACTAACACATGGAGTTGCCACAAATCGAAATCAGCTTGATGGCAATGAGTTTGGTTTTTATTCTTGACTAAAAATAAAGTGGCTAAAACACAACGTGTTTCAAGATACATTTGCTTTTGTATAACAGGCTAAAATAATCAAGTTGTGTATTTCACAAAATTTGGAAAAAGGAAAAACTCAATATTTTAAATGGAACTTTTGTAAGAACTTGAATTTGTCATTGGTTAGAAGGGTTATTGTTATAAACTGCTTTCACCTGATGGAAAATATGCCCATATTTTCCATCTATATGTATTTGCCAAAATTTATAGTTGTATGACTGACTACAACTATAAAACCTATTCCCCCCCCCCCCAGGAGATTTTGATGAATTCACTCAAGATAATAATGATATTATGTTGAAAAGCATAGCAGAAGACCTTCGGAACTGCTTGCCTCTAGAAACCATGCTTTCCTCAGAACATCTCGCCCTTCAAAAAGTAAATACGTTAAATTATTTTTCTCTAAATGCTATTTAAGAATTCTGCTTAAGTTAAAGTGATGTGTTTATCCCCTTACAGTTTTGTATTTAAAAACAAAGTTCACACTCTTCTTGTCAGTTAAGTATTGAGTGCTTGGTAAGGTTTGGCCATGCAATGGATGCTGTGGGAGACACAGAAGATGTATGAAGCATAATCTCTGCCTTCTAGGAGGGCGTTCTAGTTGTGAAGATCCAGCTCATTGTTTGTAAAAACATTTGTCAAAAATCACAACAGTTAAGAATAAATGCCTAAATTTAACTAATAATAGGTTAAAAAGGTGGGTGGACCTTAGAAAAAGAGGGTAACAGCTAAAGTAGTCAGGAGAAGTGTCATGGAAGAGGTGGATTTGAGCTAGGCTTTAAAAAATCGTTGGTAATATTGGGTAAGGGGAACAATATGAGTACAGGCCAGAGGCTGTACTGAATGTATTATGGTATCAGGTTGTGAGGAGACTTGCTTGCAGGTACCTGTTGGGTAGTGGTGGAATATAAGATTGGTTTAACCATTTAGGATTTTTTTTTTTAATACTGAAGACATTCTGGACTTGATAGCAATTTATTTTAATTATCTTATTTTTTTATTTTATTTTAATAAATTTAATTATTTCGCTTTAGGTGAAAGGGTTTACAGAACAAATTAGTATCTCATTAAACAATACACAAACTGGTTTGTCACATTGGTTGCCAACCCTGTGACGTGCCAGCACTCTCCCCTTCTCAATCTTGGATTCACCATTTCCATTTGTCCAGCTTTCCTGTCCCTTCCTGCTTACTCATCCTTGCCCCTGGGCTGGTGTGCCCATTTAGTCTTATATACATAGTTATTGTTTGTTTTATGGACCTGTCTAATCTTTGGCTGAAGACTGAACCTCAGGAGTGACTTCAATACTCAGTTAAAAGGGTGTCACAGGGCCATACTCTTGGGCTTGCTCCAGTCTCTGTCAGACCAGTAAGTCTGGTCTTTTATATGTGAGTTTGAATTTTGTTCTGTATTTTGTTCCAGCTCTGGCCAGGACCCTCTATTGTGATCCCTGTCAGAGTAGTTGGTGGTGGTAGCTGGGCACCATCTAGTTGTGCTGGACTCAGTCTGGTGGAGGCTGTGGTAGTTGTGTTCCATTAGTTCTTTGGACTAATCTTTCTCTTGTGTTTATGAATTTCTTCATTCGTCCTTGCTCCAAATGGGTGAGACCAGTACACGTATCTTAGATGGCTGCTCACAAGCTTTTAAGACCCACCATTTTAGGATTTAGGTCTTAGTAAAGACCAACCCAGCAAACCCAACAAAACCCAGAAGCTCTAGTGAGGTAGAACAGACTTAGCCATGTCTGAAAAGATAGACCTAACTTTTATTGGAGAAGACGATCAGTCAGTCTATCAAAAACCTTTTTTTGTGTGTGTGTGTGTGTGTTTCTTTGTTTTTTTTTTTTTTCATTTATCCCTTACCTTGTTTCTTTAGTTTGTAACCATGCAATATATTTGAAAGAAGGTCAAGATTCCTTACATAGAAGTTTTTGTAAATGGAAGAAAAGGTTTCTTACAGAAAAGAAATTGTTTTTGTAAGACCCTTTCAACAAAATATTTGTTTACTATTTCCATTCTTATCTTTGCTTCTCATCAATATTGCTTTTAACGTAAAAGGTCAGTTTTACCATCTCCTTTAAAACAGAAGTGGGTACCTTATGGGAACTTTGATTATTTTCTGCCTTTCACCTCTGCTTTTTTATTCTTGTCTTTCAAATTTAGCTTCTCTTTATTCCCTTTCATTTTTATATGATTTTAAAATTAAGGCAGTAGGCATTTAGTGGTTAAAGATCAAATTTGGAGAAACGGGATTGACTGCAAATGGGCGTGAAGGAACTATTTGGAATGATGGAAATGTTTTAAAACTAGATTGTGCTGGTGGTTATACAACTTTAAAATTTTACTACAAATCATTGAATTGTCTACTTCAAAAAAAATTGTTATTTATTATGGGTGAATTTTATGATATGTACAATCTATCCCAGAAATTCTGTTGAAAATAAAAAGATTCTGAAGCCAGAGTGCCTGTTTTGAATCATTTACTAACTCCGTGATGCAGTACAAGTTATTTAACTTCTCAGCTTCAGGTGCCTTATCTATAAAAGGGGATAATAAACCAAAAAACCAAAGCCACTGCTGCTGAATTGATTCCAATTCATAATGACCCTAGAAGGGTCATCAGGTTTCCAAGGATGGCTGGTAGATTTGAACTGCTGACCTTTTGGTTAGCGGCCTGAGCTCTTGTAATTACTATTTGTTATGGATTGAATTGTGTCCCAAAATGTTGTCAACTTGGCAAGGCCATGATTCCCAGTATTGTGTGGTTGTCCACCATTTTGTGACATGATGTGATTATCCTATGTGTTGTAAATCCCAGCCTCTGTGATGGGAATGAGGCAAGATTAGAGGCAGTTATGTTAATGAGGCAGAACTCAATCTATAGGATTAGGTTGTATCTCGAGTTAATCTGTTTTGAGATACAAAAGATAGAATCAAGCAGAAAGGAGAGGGGACCTCATTACCACCAAGCAAGCAGAGCCAGGAGAAGAGCACATCCTTTGGACTCGGGGTCCCTACTCTGAAACTCCTAAACCCAAGGAAAGATTGATGATGAAGACCTTCCGCCAGAGCCAACAGAGAAAGAAAGCCTCCCCCCAGAGCCAGTGCCCTGAATTCAGACTTCTAGCTGCCTAAACTGTGAGAGAATAAATTTGTTTGTTAAAGCCATCCACTTGTGGTATTTCTGTTATAGCAGCATTGGATAACTAAGACACTAGTAGAATTATTATAAGATTTAAATGAGTTAAGGTATGTAAACTTCTTATAAAAGTACCTGGCACGCACAAAGCACTTTGTAAATGTTACCTGTTTTAGTAGTATAGTTGTGGGCTACTACTATTACAAGGAGCCCTGGTAGCACAGTGATTAAGCACTCAGCTTCTAACTGAAAGGTTGGGAGTTTGAACTCACTGGCTGCTTTGTAGAAGAAAGATGTGGCAATCTGTTTCTGTAAAGATTACAGCCTTGGAAACCTTATGGGACAACTATTCTCTGTCCTGTAGGGTCGCTATGAGTCAGAATCGACTCCACAGCAGTGGGTTTGGTTTGATTTTACTACCGTTACAAAAACTACTGCCACTACTATTATAATGGGTTTTTCCCTGTTACTACATCTATAGTAAGAAAGGATAGCCAAGTTTAAGTTATTCACCAACTTCATTATAATAATCTCATTCATCCTTTTTTACCATATTGATTACTATCCTACAAACCATCTCTGTTCCTAAAATGATCTTCCTGCCTTTCTTTTTCCTGATCGATATCGTCCCTTTATACCATCATGTCAGGGACCTTTTACTTGAAAGCTGAGCTCACTCTTGGCTCTTTTCCCTCTTACTATTTCTAAGATTTACCCATTTCAATTTAACAAACATTTGTTGAGCAGCTGATATGTGGCTGCATTGGGCACTATGGGAGAACTATTAAGAAAAAGACATGAAAAAAAAGAAAAGGACATGATTCGAGTTCTTATGGAATTTACAACATGATGGTTTAGGCATTGCCTTATTTTATAATATCTATCAGACTCTTATATTGACCCTCATTTTTTCCTTTCTTTTTTGATTTTATGTAACTTTTTAAACGTTACATGAATATGATGAAAAGGTAATTCTTCATCTTTATACTGAAGCCTTCACTAAGCCCATTGGCCCTGGCCCTCATTTCTTATCTTCTAAGAATAAAATCTTCTCCTGATGCCTTGCTTTCTTTAGTTTCCCTTCTTAGATCTGTTAATACCTGGATCTTTTTCCTCTACTTTATCTCTTTAAAAATTTTACGTTTTCCCTAACCCCACAGCTGCTCCAATCTAACTGGTCCTAAAGTCTGTTTTAAATGTTTTTTTGTTTTTGTTTTTTAATTTACTGCTTTAATCATGTTGCCAATTATTTTCAGTCCTTAACCCTCTGGCTCCTCAGTACCTTTCATTTAACAAATATTTTTTGAGTGCCTCCTGTTTGCCAGGCCCTCAAAAAAAAAAAAAAAAGATGAGGGCCAAGTAGTAATCTGACTCTGCCTACGTCATTATCCTGGTTTTCTCTTTCCTATTCCATTTCCCTCACTCTTACCAAGGGTGAAGTTCGCTTTTTTGTTTCTTTCTCCTACTTTTGTACCGCACATGTTTGCTTGTTTTTCTATTCATTTATTCCTAGAGTTAGTTCTCCTGTTTTTTCTCCATACAACCCCCTCCTTCATGTTTCTTCAGATTCCAACTCTTGTGGGAGACATATAAATGTTTTTCTGAAGCAAATCGTCTCTTCTTCACTGTTCATCTGAAAACAGCAATCCTTCATGTAGTCTTTCAGCCTATTAACTCCTGAGCAAAGGGACTAAATCCTGTACATTTGTAATAGCCTTTGTACTTTGTGAACACAACAAATCTTAGTAGAAACCCACTGCCATCAAGTCGATTCCAACTCATAGCAACCCTACAGGACAGGGTAGAACTGCCCCACAGGGTTTCCAAGGCTATAATCTTTATGGAAGCAGAGTGCCACATCTTTCTCCTGTGGAGCAGCTGGTAAGTTTGAACTGTCAACATTTTGGTTAGCAGCCAAGCTCTTAATCACTGTGCCATCAAGGCTCCCTACAAATCTTAGTAAACATCCAGTCATTTAGAGTGGATTCCCAAAGGAGGAAAATAATGGGCAGTATAAAAATTTACAGAAACATTTGTGATAAAGTTTGGACATTGTTAACAATAAAATTATATTAGCATTATGACATATCACAATACATAAAATGAGGGAAAAAGTATTCATTGCATGTTAATAGTTAGCCCACATTCTATTATACTAAAAAGTTACTGTTTTATCTTCTTTGATTTCCTTCTGGTCCTTGTGTATATTCATACCTGATTTTTACATGGTTATAATATACATTATTTTGGTAAGTGTAGATATAATTTTGTGGCTGTCCAGAAAGATAGCTTGAATCTTTATTAGAGTTAAGATACAATGAATCAGACATTTTCTTCTTTGTAGCCACTTGATGTTATATCATGTACTAGCAATATTAATAAAGAGCTACTGTTTATAAGAGAAGTTTTAAAAAACATTTTGATTATTTGAAAACTTTGCCTTCTTGGCAAAGATTACTAAGTATTTTAATGGGTAAGTCAGGCTCAGGTCTGATAACAGTTTCAATTCTTCCTTTACTAACTAGTATTATTTCTCTGAAGAAATCTCTCTGGGTATCACTTTCCTTGTCTTTAAAATACTGCTTAAAGCCACTGTTATTGAGTTGATTCCAACTCATGGTGACCTTATAGTACATATTAGAACTGCCCCATAGGATTTCTAAGGAGCAGCTGGTGGCTTTGAACTGCTACCCTTTTTCGATTAGCAGCCAAACATTTAACCACTGAGGGACCAGATATTAGCTAAATAACAAATTGGCTCATAAAGTAAAGAATATTATCAGTGAGTACTGTTCACCTTCAGAAAATCATCTATATGAGACCAAATGGAGGACAGGGAAACCAGATTACTATAAATGAAACATCCAGAATGGAATTAATGAGAAGCTGACACATTGTAAAAACATAACCAATGTCACTGAGCAATTTGTGTAGTAATTGTTAAATGGGAACCTAATTTGCTCTGTAAACCTTCACCAGAAACACAATAAAATATTATCCAAAAATATATATACTACATACCATGGACAAATGATCTCTAATGTCCCTTTGAACTAAAATGTTATGTATTTCTCATAGCCATGTTTTACATCATTTTAGGTCAAATACAAACTTGCTAGTATCTCATAAAGAAAATGAAAGAGAGGCAGAGTTACTGACTTGAATAAGCAAAACTTGTCTTTCTGTGTTTTTTGTTCGTTCCAGAATTTTAGCCTATGAACCACTGATGTTTTGCCTTATTTAACAATCAAAAGAGACTTCTTTGTACTTTGTTCTTTTGATGTTATTCTCTCCACCAGATACAGCAGCAGCCAGAACCCACAGTTCACGTTGATGCATTCCTTTACGATGAAGACTTTATTGATTCATTATGTGAAGAAGGAAAAATGAGCAGAAACTACTGCATGGTGTGTGGCTCACACCAGACGGCACCTTTAGGTAGGTACTCAAGCAAACCTGATGATTGTAAATGTATTCTTCCTCACATGTCATGTATATGCAAATTCATGACCAAGTCATTCGATGTTTTTTGAAGCAAAAAGTCTAATGTGCATCATACCAAACAAACCCATTGCCACTGAGTCAATTCTGACTGATAGCAACCCTATAGGACAGAGTAGGCCTGCACTATAGCGTTTTCAAGGAACGGCTGATGGGTTCAAACTGCTGACCTTTCAGTTAGCAGCCAAACTCTTAACCGGTATGCCACCAGGGCTCCATCGTGCAGCATAGCCATTGCCAAATATGTGGTTTGTGAGATTAAATAGAAATATCGTCTAGGCTAATGTCTCCCACATTAATGCCACATCCTGGAACTGTTTAATCGGATGTGACTTTTCAGGCCCAGAAATTAACAGAGGTGAGTCAGTACAGGGGAACCAACTCATATTCTCCAAAATCAAAAGAGATTGATATATAAACCATAATGCAGATTTGGAGCACTGGTGGCACAGTAGTTAAGAGATAGGTAGCTAACCAAAAGATTGGCAGTTTGAATTCACCAGCCACTTCTTGAAAACCCTATGAGGCAGTTGTACTCTGCCCTATAGGGTCGCTATGAGTCAGAATCGACAACAGCAACAGGTAAATGTGGATTTATTTACAATAAAAATATAACTGCCAAGAAGGCTGAAACATTCTCCGTATAAAAACATCTACTTGAACAGTCAGATGATAATCAGATATTGTTGGGTGAGCACAGACTCAGAGAACAAAGATACATGATCTTGAGAAAGAGTTTATGCAGGCCATGGTTCAACCCAGTGGAGCATTCCTGGTCCATAAGAGAGAACAACTCTAGTGACAGAAAATTTCCTAGACTAGACTGAGTCCATGCTACTAATATGTTAACTCTTCTGTTAACACATTCTTTGTTCAAACTAGATGTGATGGTCTGGGCTGTTGCTTTAGATGTTCTATTTCAGTCATCCTGCTTACTTAGATTTAGAGTTAGTGCTGGGAGTGGGCTACCCCTCCAGGTAAGTGAACTTGCCATTTATATTACTGATCTTACATGTCTCTCTCAAAGGATAAATACTGCCAAATTTGAGAATATGTTGCTAACATTAAGATTGTATTTTTAGATAATGTGATTTCTACTTTAGGTAGTTAAAATTCACAGAGTAGAAAAGGAGCTAGACAAGGTAATAGAGGGAACACTAAAAACAAATTGTAATTGTGACACCATATCGAACAAATCTGAATTTATAGAAAAGTCACGTTTGACAAATAAAACTTTGACGATTAGGATGTATCTTCCCACAAAAATCAGATTATAAATAGTGACTGGTTATCCAGGCCAGGCCAGATGACTATAATGAATCTGAAAAACTATCACCCTGTGGGACTCTCCCTCCCCATGTGACCAGGGGCTTATCTAGCTATAGGACACTAATGGTGACTCTGTGGCCCAAGACAGAAGTGCTAGTGTGGTGCAGGGTAAATGAGGATGAGGATCCTAAGGAGATAAGGACTATGACAGTCAATAGCCTACCTCACAAGAGTTACTTCTGAGGCCTAGTCACACCCTTGATTCTCTTCCAAGAAATTGGCCTATCTGCTTTTATTTTCTTTGCCTCCATCTGTTAGTTACGGCTAAGGTTCCTCCCCTTCTCGACCATTATATTATGTAGGACATACATACAAAGAGTTTGGGTTACGTTCATATCAGAGGAAAACCAGACTCAGGCTATCCCATATATTTTATCACTGAAACTGGGGTGAGAAGATGAAGTAGGAGGCTACAAGTGGCAATTAAACTAAGGGAAATAAGAGCAGTGTATGAGGGTATCTTAATCTCTTTCCATACCAGTCCTCTCCTGCACTCCAGAACGTGTTCTGTGTTGGTCAGGGCTGCTACATTGTACAACTCCAGTGATGGTTATTTGTTTGATAATCTACAGTCTATGCAGCAGTACATGGTAATTCTGAGGTTGTCTTTGGAGTAAGATGAGAGAGCCAATGGTGTGGCAGTTAGGAAACAGTTCCAGGGAGCAGCAGATAATAGGCAGAAGAAGGAAAAAAACAAAGACATCCCAAGCAGCAGTAAGGAGGAAAAGAGGGGCTTAAGGGTAGGGGCGGACATCTGGTAGCTGTTCCCTAGCGGCCTTGTAAATGTCAGAGACTTAGTATTTGGTCTTCTCTGTTACAGCCCAGAGTAGATGAGTAGGAAATTACAGCATTAATTTTTTTTTTCTAAGTAAACTATGGGTGGCTGTCATTGATTAAGGAAAAAAAAAAAACATGGAAATTACTTTATAGGTAAAAGGATTAGAAGTACAGAATGAAATTATTAATACCCAAGTAAAATTTGATGTTCATTCTGTTCTGTTCTCCAGGATTTATTTCTCATTCTTTCTCCCTCATGGAATTGAAGTTCATTTATCATCATGTACTCCCTGATCTGTCGGGAAAGGTCTTGGTTGACGTTGGCTCCAGGCTTGGCACAGTCCTTTATGGGGTAAAGTCTAGCTTGCGAACATACTCAGCATTTGAAAAAAAACTTTCTTCTGGTAGCAACAGTTTTACCTACCACCATCCAAGGTGACAGATTGGGTTTATTTATTACAGTAACAGAATAACAAGAGTAAAATAGTTTAGCATAGGCAGGCACTTAAGTTCTATTTAATAGTAATAATTAAATTGGGTCTTTCAAAGCCCAGGTGTCTCATTTCCTTTACTAGGTTGTCTGTATAACACAAATGTAGAAATATCAACAAAACAGAAGCACATGACCCTCATAACACTTGGCGGTTTTGTCTGTCAATACCACTCTTCTGGAGCCCTGGTGGCACAGTGGTTAAGAACTCAGGCTGCTAACCAAAAGCTGCAGTTCGAACCCACCAGCCGCTCCTTGGAAACTCTATGGGATGGTTCTACTCTGTCCTAGAAAGTTGCTATGAGTCGGTATTGACTCAATGGCAGCGGGTTTGGTTTTGTGTTTTTTTCCTGCCCTTCTGACCTCTGTTTGTACTTACTAAGTAGCTTATGCTGAGCTTTGATAAGAAAAAACCAAGAAAAAAACCAAACCCACTGTCATCGCCAATTCTGACTCATAGTGACCCTATAGAACAGAGTGGAACTGCCCTAGAGGGTTTCTAAGGCTGTAAACCTTTACGGAAGCAGACGGCCACATCATTCTCCCACAGAGTGTCTGGTGGGTTCAAACCACCAACCTTTTGGTTAGCAGCCAAGCACTTTAACCACTGCACCACCAGGGCTCCATTGATGAGAGAAAGCTCCTATAAAAGTACAAATACAGCTGGCCTAGGAAATCACTGTATAACCATATGCAAGTCACTTAACACCTCTGGGCCTCAAGTCCCTCACCTCTAAATGGGGAAACTGAGTGATACCCAAGGACACATCTTGCTCCAAATTTCTGTTACCCAAAGTTTGAATGTAGATGTTTATGAAACATCACTTGAGTGTGAGATTTTTTTTTTCCCCCTTTAATTCACATTATCAGCATTTCCAGTGTTGTTTATCAAAAAACTAAAATGTGGTTTCTGGTTGTCATTAGCAAACTAGTTAAAACATGTGGCCACCAGCAGTAGAGGCTCTTGCCAGAAACAGGCACTCTCAGCCTCCAGCATAGCTGCCTGCTTTGAACAGAAACAGCTAATGCTTAATCAGTTTTTCACTGTGGAAACTTTTATTCTGTAACTATGAAAGATTTTTTTTTTTTTTTTTTTTAATGAAAGATAACCATAATAGAAAATATCAGATGGTTTTTGTTTGGAGAACACTAGAGATTATGATTGTTTACTGTATTTTGTCCACTCATCTCCATTTTCTGATTTTAGTTAGAAAAGAATAAAACTGAAATAAATGTGGATATGCAGGTATGGGAAACCTTGGTGGCACAGAGGTTAAGTGCTGCGGCTGCTAACCAAAAGGTCAGCAGTTTGAATCCACCAGGTGCTCCTTGGAAACTCTATGGGGCAGTTCTACTCTGTCCTCTAGGGTTCCTATGAGTCAGAATCGACTCTACGGCAATGGATTTGGGTTTTGGGGGGTTTATGCAGGTATGATGGCAGCATTGATGAATTTGAATATGTTGTCATTTTCAATCAACAAAAATTTGTAATACCCACATATGCACTGTTGGATATATTCCAAACATCCATGATGAGCAGCAGATACAAATTTGGTTTTCACATAGATATAAATTGACCTAAAATCTTTAGGAAATGATTTGATCTTTTTCCTTCCAAATTATTATTTTGTTATTTTAACCAGAAATAGGTAAATAACAATATATAGTCAATTCTTGATTATCCTATTAACTAATTGGTTATCCTGTTAACTAATTGATTTCCAGGCACCGTGCCAACTTCCCTAAGCCAACCAGTACACACCTCAGGCTACCTTCCTCTAGTGTCAGACTGTGCATAATTTTTCCTTTTATTTCCCTCAGGTTAATTCCTTTCTTCCCTCCCCCTGATGTAACTTCCTACGAAATTACAAAAAAGAATCTATATGTGGCCATTCTTCTCATTTTCAACTTTGTTGAATGCGTGGTTTTACCGGAAAAATAAGAAACCAATCTTTAAAAATAAAGCTACTTTTAAACAATGGAAATTAATAAACTGTAATCAAGGCCTTCATCCCTAAGAGTCTTTAAGTTCTTGAAGTTATAAATTTTACAGAAACTATGAGATATTATTTTGCTCCTGTTTTTACTTTATTGTGTTTTTTAAAGTTTGATTTTTTTAATTAGAAAGAAGTTTACAATTAAAAGTTAATTCATTTGTATCATAACATATCTTCATATTTTAGGGTTATCTTTACAGTTCAGCATTGCAACTGTATGGAGTAGAAATGAATGAAGACTTTTGCCAGTTGCAGGAAATGGTCATAAAAAAATACCAGTTCACTGACAGAGTAAAGGTATACTTTTAACATATATTCTGTCTGTTGTATAGCATAATTTTAACCAAATCTCTTTGCCACTGGAATTGAAAATCTTCTCTAAAACGCTCTTGGTTGCTGTTGTGTAGAAACAGATTGAGTTCACTTAATACTGTAAAACATTAGTAAAGATGAATTATTGTAGTTATATTCCAGTCACATATTTCTCTTTCTCTCTGATTTTATTAGAAAATACATTTTTTTCTTAATTTTCTTCATATCGGCTATAGTTTTGGTAGCAACAATTTTTCATGTCTACATGTTGGTAAGAAATGTGTTTAACTAAACTCTACGTTGAAAGGAAGAAAAAGGGTTAAGTAACACTCACCATTTTTTATCTTCTTTTCCTGAGTTTTCAGGAGGAATTTTAAATGCCACAGAACAGTAGCTTATGGGGCAATGATGCCCTGGGTTAGGATACCGCAGAGATTTTCTCTTTCTCTGTTCTCTTCGTTATCTCAGACTACTATAACAGAAAAGCCACAAGTGGATGGCTTTAACAAAGAGAAATTTATTCTCTCACAGTCTAGGAGGCTGTGAGCCCAAATGCAGGTTTCCAGCTCCAGGGGAAAGGCTTTCTCACTCTTCTTCGCCCTGGAGGAAGGTCCTTATCATCAGTCTTCCGCTGAT
The DNA here is from genome assembly GCF_024166365.1 of Elephas maximus indicus. Lineage (NCBI taxonomy): Eukaryota > Metazoa > Chordata > Mammalia > Proboscidea > Elephantidae > Elephas > Elephas maximus. Next base: position 47,302,201 of record NC_064828.1, on the reverse strand, counting down.
CTAGGAGCTTCTCAGTGCAGAGACCTTGGGTTCAGAGGACGCACTCCTTTCCTGGTTCGTCATCCTTGGTGGCATAAAATCCCTCTTCCTCTCTGCTCGCTTCTCTCTTTTATATCTCAAAAGAGATTGACTCAAGATACAACCTAATCTGGGAGATGCTGTCCTACCTCATTAATATAACTGCCTCTAATCCTGCCTCATTAACATCATAGTGATAGGATTTATAACACATGGGAAAATCACATCAGATGACAAAATGGTGGGCAGTTACACAATACTGGGACTCATGGCCTACCTCAAGTTGATGCACATTTTTGGGGGACACAATTTGATCCATAATACCTGTATTTAAGGGGAAAAATAACAAAAAAAGGGAGGGATTTTTGGGAGGGCGGATAACAGGGTAATCCTTATTGTTTCACTAATGATCCTGTGCTTCTAATGGCAATCTGGAGAAGTATTGAGTATCTTTAAAAAAGAAGCCTTTTTACACCATCCTATGACTATTGGCAGCCTTAACAATTTCCTTCCTTGAGACTATAGACAAACACTGATTTGGGGGCCCTAAGATCAGCAGATAGGGATTCTAGGATTCTTTTTGATAGTGCTTGTTGAAATCCAACTAGCCTTCAAGTCTCTTTTCATTTATTGTTAACACAGTTTTCTTTAGAATCTAGAAATCTTTGATTGTCTGCTTATACCTAAGAGTGGGAAACAAAAAAGCTGATTGAAGTTCTGAGCATCTGAGTGAGGATTGTTGACTGGGGGCTTCACTGTTGAGTGGTCTTATTTAGATAGTTCTTTAAATCTTTTCTCTTGGGCTGGTCTGATTGCCCAAAGGAAACCTTTCCAATCTCCTAACTGGATGGCTAGCAACTACCTGAGAACCTAGTGGTGGAGGAAGATTGTTGGGGAAGTGGTGCTTCCCAGCATGCAGTGTTTGTATGTTTCCCTAATTCCCTGTTTTCAGTACATTACCCTTGCCTTCAACTGGGCCTAGTAGCTCCTGGTCCAGAGACCTCTGTTTTACCCTTCCAGAGAATAAGTATCTATTCTTTTGCTGGGGTAATAAAAAGATGTATAGGGATCTGGCTCCTTCTTAAACTGACTTTGAACCAAATCTCCTTATACCATTTCTCCCTACCCCTTCACCCAGAGATACGTGGTACCACCAACTATGAGCCTTTTGGAGATTATGTAGTATAAATAAGCTTGCATCTCAGCTTTCCGTATTTTTACCTTAGAAATCAGTTCTCTCAGGTCACCTAGAGTTTTCCACTTTTTTTTCTAACTTACAGTTTTTATGTTTTGTTTCTTCTCCCATTCTCTTTATCCTTGTGGACTTATACCTTCTTAAAAACACCTATTACTTCATTCATATCCCTGGCATTTATTCCTTCAATGGTGCTTCGTAGTTATTATCATAGCTGTTTTATCTCATTACTGGATTATAGTATATTTGAGAGTAGATCTTCTGTCACATTCATCATGGTATATCTCCCTGAGTAGTATCTTGCACGCAGGAGGTGCCCATTCAGTATTGGTTGCATTGATTTTGGTTGCCTTGTGCCCTCTGCACTGTCAGCATTCAAGAATTTGCTCAGAGCCACTCCCTGATTTTTATTTGGGACCTCCAGAGCACCTCTGTTGGCTGCCATAATTAATTGATCTACCCGATTCTTTTTTACACAGTCTATGTGGTGGTGGGGATCCAGAGTGAACAGAGATGGGAAAGCAAAAAGGGGGGAACTGCCTGAGAGCTAAGGTCTATCTGTGTATTGGGAAACAGTGTTGTTAAAGTTGCTGTTCAAGAGACTGTAGGGCAATTTAATTTAAATTACTTTAGTATTACTTTAAAAAGTAAGAAAACTTAGGTCCCATATCATACTAAATATTATATAATTAAGACCAAGTGTTCATTTAAAAGAAATTGTGTGATATAAAGTAATTAATTTTTTTTCCTCTTTTATAAAATAAAAGTTGTTTGCTTTACTATTGAACAAATAAATGTTTCCTCATGTTACCATGCCTAAGGTCTGCAAGACATTGAATGTAGCCTTAGTTAATTTTTTGAGGTAGATTTTTTTAATTGTTTTGTTGACTTTTTTGTGTAGATAATACTTAGAAGTGAATTTTAGATGAAGAGTTGGACACAGCCAATTAACATTAACACTGTATAAGTTATTTTTATAATTTTTATGTGCTCCCATTTGACTCTGTGATTGAAGACAGATAGTATCCCATTTTGTTAATGAGGAAACTAAGTCTCAGAAATAACTTGAATAAATGGCTACCTAAGAGTACAAAAATGTTGGTAGTGGAACCAGAATTTGAACCTATAAACCTTTGACTCTTAGAACTGGAGCTGTAACTATAGTAGAAAAAACTATGAACCAAGAGTCAAGAGAATGTAATTATGACTAAATAAATAATTCCATCTAAATCAAACAGATTTTTACAAGTGTTTTTAAGTATCTCCCATAGACAGTAGTATTAAATGTACTATGCTTTCTTCCTTCCTAAGAAGTATTAACCTCTCATGCTGCCTCAGTGGTTTCAATGAACCAATAAATACTTCTCATGTGATGTATGGTATAGTACCCTTGTTCTCTTACGTGAATTCATTCTTCTTTAGGTGCTTCATGCAGACATCTGTACCCAGGGTTCACTTCTGCAAAATGCTGATGTTGTTATAATGAATAATGTCTTTGAATATTTTCTTAATGAGGCAGAACAGACCAGGTACGTTATTGATTCAAACAAGAAATTATTACTGTTAAAATATATCCAGCAAGGTATGAAACAGGATTGGTATAGTAGAAATGATATTTTATTAAACTTTTTTTTTAAAATGACCTTAACTATGAGAATATATTAATAAGGAGATATGTTATATATAACCAAATAAAAAACAAAATTTGATTGTCCAACTTATAAAATGTTAAATCTAATTTGGGGGCAGAAATAAAATGATTTTGTGACCTAAAAATTTGCTTAGCAGTCAGGAATGCATAAGATACCAATTTCTAGTGGACCCCAATGCTTCTTTTCTGCTTCAGTTTTCTTTTCTATAAAATAACATGTCATATCGTTATCCTATCACAAAATGATGGGGATTAACTAATACCTATAAATGAATATAAAGGAGCCCTAGTGGCTCAGTGGTTAAATAGCTCAGCTGCTAACTGAAAGGTCAGCAGCTAGAACCTCCTGCCGCCCCTTGGGAAACAGATGCGGCTGCCTGCTTCCATAAAGATTTACAGCCTTGGAAGCCTTATGGGACAGTTCTACTCTCTCCTATAGGGTCAGTATGAGTTGGAATCAACTCGATGGCAGTAGGTTTGGTTTTTTGGGGTATAAATGAATATGTAACAGGATATAGGAATATTGGAAACCAGTATTAATTATTGAACGTTAAAAATATTCTTGAGGTGGTAACAATAGGTTCCTAGAGTTTATTCCACTATTCAAGTACTGTAGAAACTAGCAAATCTATGATCACTTTCCTGACTTCTGTGCCATAATTTAATGCTTTGTGGCCCATCAGGACCTATAAAACCCATTGCCACTGAGTTGATTCTAACCCATAGGGACCCTATAGTACAGAGTAGAACTGTCCCATAGGGTTTCCAAAGAGCAGCTGGTGGATTGAACTGCCAAATTTTGGTTAGCAAACATAGCATTTAACCACTGGGCCACCAGGGCTCCATCAGGACCTATAAAACCCCGTTGCCGTTGAGTCGAGTCCAACTCATAGCGACCCTATAGGACAGAGTAGAACTGTCCCCATAGAGTTTCCAAGGAGCGCCTGGTGGATTTGAACTGCTGACCTTTTGGTTAGCAGCTGTAGCACTTAACCACTACACCACCACCAGGGTTTCCATCAGGACTTATAAAAATAGGTTCTAATTAGAAAATTCCTGTAGTTTATTGTCTAAGATACTGATTCTGTGACCAGTTAGAATTGCTGATTTCTTAGTTATCCTAGTGGCATGTGTGTACTCCAGATGTAGGAAAACTCCTCCCCATATGTGTTAAAGGGAATTACATTAATATACTTGGATTAGTGCATCAGTAAGGCTTCCATTACAGGAAATAAAAATGCGCATAATTACGTATGTAATAGTTAATGCACTGAATGGAATCCTGAATCCCTTAACCTCTTTATATTGTCACCCGTTCACCATCTTCATTCTTTCTCACACAAAACACACACCCCCATTACTACTAGGTTGTCACTATGAAAGTAACAATTTAAATAGTTTAAAAAAAACTAGCTAAACAGGAAGCTAATTATATAGTCAGCTCTCAACCAGAATGGGATAATGTTTTTTGGTCACAGTCTAAAGATAAGCAGCACAGCATGAGCAAAGTTGTTTTAATCATAGTGACCTCTTTAAGCATAATTTCCAGTGGATAAAATATAATTAGTCATTTGTTTTTTTAAGTTAGTGACCCAAAAAAAAAAACAAACCCATTGTGTCGAGTCGATTCCGACTCATAACGACCTATAGGACAGAGTAGAACTACCCCATAGAGTTTCCAAGGAGCACCTGGTGGATTCGAACTGCAGAGCTTTTGGTAAGCAGCTGTAGCTCTTAACCACTACACCACCAGGGTTTCCAAAGTTAATGACAGGTAGCCAAAATGTTGCATAATTGTTAGAGAATGAAATATTACTAGGTTTATATTACAGGCAGTCCCCAGGTTACGAACACCCAACTTACGGACAACTTGTCCTTAAAGAACGGACTGCCATAAAGCCTATTGTATTAAAAATTTGAGTTAAATGCAATGGTTCATAATAACAGACACACACTACTTTGTGAAGCTCATGAAAACTTTGCACAGTTTAGAAGTGTTTAAGTGTTTTATATGCATAGAAAGGTAAAATATATACTATATACTAAGACAAACATTTGACTAGCTGATGCTAAATAAGAACCTTATGTACCTGTTCCGACTTACCTACAGATTCAGCTTAAAGACAGACTTAGGAACTGCTGTTGTTCATAATGAGGAGACTGCCTGTATAGAGAGGTTGAAGGGGAAAAACACGTAAAACTTTTTGGAGATTCATTATAGAAAGATTTGAATGCTGAAGAATGATGAAAGCTGTTGGTGAACTTGATACTGGATATACTGCATGTTTGGGTTGTTTTTAAAACTTCCCTGGTACATCATTCAGAGACTGCATGATTCACCGAATAGGTATTAACCATCTGTGTTAGTTCAGTAAATTCTCCTTGCGCAGTCTAGTGCAATGAATTCTAAAAATAGATAGGTTCTAGCCTCTCATGGTTAATTTATTATCTTCATTATGAATGACAGTATACAGGAGTAATTTTAGAAATCATAGTAAGGCATTCTGATATTGGAATCATTCTGATAAAACTTAGCATTTACCTATATATTAGTTCTCTACTACAAAGAGAATAGATGGCGTAGCATTTAATCTCTAAAGACTTGTAATCTAAATCAGAATCTCAGGACAAGTGAAATGATACAGCTTTTTTTTATAGGAGTTAGCATGTAAGAAGAAACCTCAATACATCTGTAATAATAGAAAATGTATACTCAGAAAAGGCTCAGACTTCACAATAAGACAGATACCATTACAGGGTAACATCCCAGATTTGTAGAGCAATTTTTAGTTTAAAAGGTCCTTCTATGTAGTTTTTCAGTAGGTAAAATGAATACAACTGCTATAGTGACCGTTCACCAAAAGCAAAGTACTGTGTTGAGAGCCATACCCAACCATACGATATACTCAGCTCCTTCATTCTTATTAAATAAACTTGTAAATATGTCATTTTTGGATATCACATCAAAATACAAATAGCCCTAACCCAAACAGTGGCATTTATTATCAAACACTGTCTCGTGATTTTAGATCTAGCCTGAGAAAAAGAACATCTTTATTATTTTACTTAATAAACTACAAAATTTACTAAACCTAATAGCTATTTCTGTAACTAAAATAAGTACAAATGATACTTCTTCCCACCTGCCCATTGCAAGGAATGTGTATCTCTTCTTTGCTTGACCATTGCTCCTCAGTGGTAGGATGTGCTATGAAGATTCATGCACAGCATAGAAATCCAGTTCATGTCTACATTGAAGGTTAAACACTTGGTCAAACCAACACTGCCCTCTGACACATATATACACACAGTATTGTAGCACTGAAGCTGGCTTATGCCACTAACCTTCTCAAGTGCCATGTTGTACTAGAAGTCCTTCCATTGAATGTTACTGGCAGCCAAATAAAGTATGATTTTACTCTCGATGCTGTTTTTAAAGATCTAATCTGTAAAACCTGTTGCCATGGAGTTAATTCCAACTCATGGCAACCTTATGTGTGTCAGAGTAGAATATGCTCCATACGGTTTTCAATGGCTGATTTTTCAGAAATAGTTCACCAGCCCTTTCTTCTGAGGTGCTTCTGGGTGAGCTCACACCTTCAACCTTATTGGCTCCGTACATCCTAATGTATATTATATCCTTATTGTTGGTCTTTGCTTGGTCTCCAGCTTCTGTGATCTTTCTCCGTGATTCTTCCCCACCTCTATCCCCAGCCGTCTCAGCTCTGTCCCTGTCTATAGAGCCAAATTTGACACAATTCATAAGAGATCTAAGGGCCATTAGCTGCTGAGCCTTATGGGTAACAACAGAACATTGTCTAGTATAATCCTAGAAGATGAGCACCTCAGGTTGGGAGGCACTCAAAATATGACTGAGGAAGAGCTGCCTCCTCAAAGTAGAGTCAACCTTATGACATGGATGAAATAAAGCCCCCAAGGCCTTCATTTGCTGATCTGGCAGGATAAAAATGAGAACTAATAATGGCAAACATCCTTTGGTAGTCAGAATGTATGAAGTATGAATCAAGGAAATTGGAAGTCATCAGAAATGAAGTGGAACTCTTGAAGATCGATTTTCTAAGTGTTAGTGAGCTGAAGTGATCTGGTATTGGCCGTTTTGAATACTACAGTCATGTGGTCTGCTGTGCTAGGAGTGACATATTGAAGAGTAGTACCATTATACTCATTGTTAAAAAGAACATTTTGAGACCTATTCTGAAACACAGTGCTGTCAGTGATAGGGTAATATCCATACATCTCCAAGGAAGACCAGTTAATATTACCGTTATTCAAATTTATGCACCAGCCACAAATGCTACAGATGAAGAAATTTTTTTTATACAAACTGCCACAGTCTAAAATTGATCAAATGTGCTGTCAAGATGCATTGATAATTACTAATGATTGAAATGCAAAAGTTGGAAACAAAGACGAAGGATCAGTAATTGGAAAATACACCCTTGGTGATAGAAATGACGCTGGAGGTCACATGATAGAATTCTGCAAGATCAACTTACTCATCGGAAATACTTTTTTTCAACACAGCCAATGACTGTACACATGGATTATACAGGATTGTCAGATTGACTACATCTGTGGAAAAAGGCAATGGAGAAGCCCAGTATAGTCAAGACAAAGCCAGGGGCCAACAGCAAAAGAGAACACTAATTGCTCATATGCAAATTCAAATTAAAGCTGAAGAAAATTAAAACAAGTCCCACCAGAATTTAGAGACTGTCTCAAGAATAGATTTGATGTACTGAACACTAATGACCAAAGACAAGGAGAGTTGTGGGAAGACATCAAGGACATCATACATGATGAAGTAAAAGGTCATTAAAAGAGAGGAAAGAAGGAAAAGACCAAAATGGATATTAGAACAGGCTCTGAACTTGCCCTTAAGTGCACAGTAGCTAAAATGAACTGAAAAAATGATGAAGTAAAAGAGCTGAACAGAAGGTGCCAAAGGGCTGCTTGAGAAGACAAGATAAAGTATTATAATGAAGTGTGCAAAGACCTGGAGTTAGAAAACCAAAAGGGAAGAACAAGATCAGTGTTTCTTAAGCCAAAAGAACTGAAGAGAAAATTCAAGCAACGTTGAAGGATTCTGTGAGCAAAAAGTTGACACAGAAAGCATCAAAAGAAGATGGAAGGAATACACAGAGTCATTGTACCAAAAGGAATTGGTCAGTATTCAACCATTTCAGGAGGGAGCATATGATGAAGAACTGCTGGTGCTGAAGGAAGAAGTTCAAGCTACACTGAAGGCATTGACAAAGGATTTTCAGGAATTTACAGAATACCAACTCAGGTGCCTCAACAAACAGATACAATGCTGGAAGCACTTATTTGTCAAGAAACTTGGAAGACAGCTACGTAACCAACGAGCTGGAAGAGATGCATGTTTGCGCCCATTCCAATCAAAGGCAATCACACAGAATGCAGAAATTATTGAACAATGTCATTAATAGCACATGCTAGCAAAAATCTGCTGAAGATAACTCAAAAAAGGCTGCAGATATAAATCAACAGGGAACCGCCAGAAGTTCAAGCCAGATTCAGAAGAGGATGTAGAACAAGAGATATCATTGCTGATGTCAGATGGATCTTGGTTGAAAGCAGAGAATACCAGAAAGATGTTTTCTTGTGTTTTATGACTACACAAAGGCATTTGACTATGTAGACCATAACACATTATGGATAACATTACAAAGAATGGGAATTCCAAGACATTTAGCTTGTGTTCATGCAGAATCTGTACATGCATCAAGAGGCAGTCTTTCAGACAGAGCAAGGGGATATCGTGTGGCTCAAATTTGAAGAGGTGTGTGGCAGGGTTGTATCCTTCCCCTGTACTTATTCAATCTTATACAAACAAATAATCCAAGTAACTAGACTATAAAAAAGAACACAGCATCAGGATTGGGGGAAGACTCAAATAACAACCTGTGATATGCAGATGGCACAACCTTGCTTGCTGAAAATAAACATAATTTGAAGTACTAACTGATGAAAGTAAAAGAGTACAGCCTTCAGGATGAATTACACATGAATGAGAAGAAAACAGAAATCCTCACAACTGGACCAATAAACGCTGTCATAATAAATGGAGAAAAAATTGAAATTGTCAACAGTTTATTTACTTGGATCAACAATCAACACCCATGGAAGCAGTAGTCAAGAAATTAAATAACATTTCCCATTGGCCAAATCTGCTGCCAAAAACCTCTTTAAAGTTTTTAAAGGCAAATATGTCACTTTGATGACTAAGGTGTGTCTACCCAAGCCATGGTCTTTTCAATCACCTCATATGCATGCGAAACTGGACAATGAAAAAAGAAGACGGAAAAATTAGTGTAGAGTATTCAAATCATGTTGTTGGTGAAGAATATTGAGTATAATGTGGACTGCCAGGAAAACAAACAAACCAGCCGTAGAAGAAATACTACCAGAAGACTCCTTAAAAGCAAGGGTGGTGAGACTTTGGCTCACTCACTTTGGACATGTCATCAGGAAAGACAATTGCTAGAAAAGGACATAATGTTTGATAAAGTAACAAACCCATTGCCATCAAGTCAATTCTGACTCATAGCAGCCCTACAGGACAGACTAGAACTGCCCCCTAGGGTTTCCAAGGCTGTGAATCTTCACAGAAGCAGACTGCCACATCTTGCTCCAGTGGAGTGGCTGCTGAGTTCGAACTGCCAGTCTTCAGGTTAGCAGCCAAGCGCTTTAACCACTACGCCAGCAGGGTTCCTTGGTAAAGCAGAGGGTCAACAAAAACAAGGGAAACCCTCTGTAAGATGGTTTGACACAGTAGCCACAACATCTTGCTCAAACATAACTAAGGTCATGAAGATTGCAAACTGGGCAACATTTCACTGTTTTATACATCAGGTAGCCATGAGTTGGAGCCAACTTGCTGGCAACTAACAACAAAGCTGCTAATCCAACTTTGACTTGTTGTCAGTTCTGAAAACTGAGTTTTGACCTATATACACAATATAAATATATATATATACACACACACAATATAGAGTAACCCAGATTCCATTCTGTTAATCTTTTCCGTATCGTAACCTCACAATTTTGCCAATACCTCTTCAGGAACTGGAGAACTAACCAATTTCTAGTATGTTGCTATAGACCTATTTCCTGCCGGCGAACTTTTTTGCCCATCTAAATTTCTAAGATATTACCTGGGCTGTCTTTTCTTTTGCCATACTTTTTTTTTTAATTTTACAGTTTCTGGTAACCTAGCATCAGTTTTTAATGTGTTGTAGAGCCTGGGAATGTATCAGCCATTACGTAAGGAAACAAGGATCATTATTAGTAACAGTGCCAAGTCTTGAAGAGTCTCTCTCTGGTCTTCAGGTATGTAAGCTTCCTTTCCAGAATTTTTGTTGTCAGAACTTTTCTGCTGCTTTTTTCTGATAGCTATTACAATATTCTAGAAACATCTGTCTAAACATACTGACAGATGATAGAGGGAGTAGCAGGACCTTATGGCTTAAGTACTGGTCTGTGATTTCTTTACTGGCCTCCAGAGATTTGAAATTTTAACTCTTATATTGATGTAAAGGAGCCCTTGTGGTACAGTGGTTAAGCGCTCAGTTGCTAACTGAAAGGTTGGCATTTCGAACCTACCCGGTGGCTCCATGGGAAAAAGACCTGGTGATTTGCTCCCATAAAGATTAAAACTTAAAAAAAAAAAGAGAGACCCATTGCTGTGGAGTTGATTCCAATTCCCAGTGCTCTGTAGGACAGCGTAGAACTGCCACATAGGGTCTCCTTGGCTGTAATCTTTATGGAAAGAGACTGCCACATCTTTTCCTGCAGAGCAGCTGGTGAGTTTGAACCACTGACCTTTCAGTTAGCAGCTGAAGGCTTAACCACTGCACCACCAAGTCTCTTTCCCATGAAGATTACAGCCTAGAAAACCCTATGGGTAGTTCTACTCTGTCACATGGGGTCGCTGTGAGTCAGAATTGACTGGACGGCACCTAACAACATATTGGTACAGATTCCCTTGCTACTTCACCTGATTTATTCTGCTGTGGGGCTGTATAGTTTTAGGTTCATTAAAGCTATTGAGAACACCCACAGCATAATTTTGTCCCTCAGAGCAAAAGGAACAGAGTTGCTCAAGGCTTCTGGAATCAAATAAGTAGACTGAAGGCCCACATACTGTTTAGTGGCGTCACTAGGGTTGATGTCACTCAGTGCGGTAACTCATGGTATCACCCACCCCACCCCACCCCCCCCCGTGGACCTCCTCCCGTACCAGACCCTACAGAATCCTTGGTAATGTTTTTTGTACTGATGTTACTCGTAAATCATAATTCCTGCATATCACTCCTTTTCCTTTAATTAGGACTTCATTCTCAAAAAAGTTATCAATACAGATTCACAAATACAGATTACCACAGTATAAAACCAGAAAATTTTACAAAATCAATGACTATAAAAACACCAGCAGCGATGAAAACAACAGCACATGTTTGTAGCACATGCAGATGAAGCCACGTGATTCAAAACATCCTTGTAATTTGGTAATAATGATAGCTCTGACTGGATCACATTAACTCAAAACCAAACCCACTGTCATTGAGAAGGTTTGAAAAGTAAATTAGCATAGGGTTTTAGTCTTATAGGTATATTGATACATGTAAGGCGGGCCTGGAGATCCTGTTGGCGTAGTGGTTAAGAGCTACAGCTGCTAACCAAAGGGTCATCAGTTTAAATCCACCAGGCGCTCCTTGGAAACCATATGGGGCAGTTCTACTCTGTCCTGTAGGGACCCTATGAGTCGGAATCGACTCAAGGGCAACAGGTTACAGTTATTTTATGGTGAAGCTGGGCTTGTGAAAACTGCTTTTGTTGTTATGACTAACTATAGGGATACTTTTATAGACAGTCATTTTGGTGTCACCACCTCTGATGTGTCACCCAGTATGGTCTACACCTCTTGCATCCCCCTAGTGATGCCACCGATACTGTTTACAGTTTGGCTTCTAGGTCAGTTTGAGATCTTGCACGGACTACTTTGTTCCCTAGATTCTCCATATAAAATAAGGTTAATATTTAATAATAAGATTCAATCCAATAAATTAATCCTTCTATGAAGGTTAATTAGTATTCATAAAGCTCTTTGGAATTCCTAGAGTAAAGAAGCCCTGGTGGCGCAGTGGTTAAGCACTCAGCTGCTAACCAAAAGTTCAGCAGTTTGAACCCATCAGCACTCCATGGGAGAAAGAAATGGCAGTTTGTTTCTATAAAGATTACAGTTTTGGAAATCATATGGGGCAGGTCTACTCTGTCCTATAGGGTTGCTATGAATCAGAATCGACTCAACAGCAGCAGCTTATTACATGTTTTAATACAGATATTATTTTCATTAGTCATGCTCTCCCAGAAGCACTGCCAAATTTAAGTACCCATTTCTTCCTTGGAAAAAGTAACCAATCACCAATATTACCTTTTTAAAATTTTTTCATCAATCATCAAAATTACAAATGTAATTCATACTTGTTATGACAAAGGAAATAATCCAGAGATGTGTAAAGAAAAGATGCTGGTCTCCCCAGGCATCCTTACCCTGACACTTCATTCCTCCCCAGTGAGATTGCCAACCCATGAGGGGTGTGATCCTGGCATACTTTTCCCATACTCATAAAAACATAACCTTTTAAAGTATGTGGTATCCAGTTTGTTATAATTTCCATACATATTGATATAATTTAGCAATTTTTTGCTTATCAAAATAATAGCGTTCATACTAAATACATAAATCTGTATTGATAATTTTTAAAAATTAATACTTAATGAAAGAGCCTTATACATAAACTCTTGAATAAGTTTATTGCATTCCTATTTAAGGGAACTTCTTTAAACAGATATTTTCAGTGATTGTTCCAGAATTTCTGTGGTGTGAAGACTAAAGTTTTTGACATGAGGGGAGGGGCCTGTTGAAAGTTATAAAGGAGCTGAGCCCTCCTCAAACCACCCCTTAGTACTATCCCTGTGTGTTTATTAACAGTTTTTCTGTGTTCTCTGTTTATGCTCATTGTTTTCGTCTTTATTGTTTAAGCCTAATGATGATTATTAAACTAGTTGCATTAAAATAATTACTCCATTATGTATTTTCTTTATTCTTTTAAGTTCCAAAATCAAAGTAAGTTAGTCCCTAAACAACAAACCTACCATTTAGTACCATAAAGAATTGTTTCTGTGGCACCATGCAGAGTTTAGTCATGCCCGTTGTAATAAAAATCTGCTGTGTTCAATTACTTGATTAGTGAAGGTCTCTTGAAATTTCAGAGAATAGGATCCATCTGCAATTTTAATGTTTGTTTATAAATCTTTTTTTTTTTTAGACTAATATACAGTTATCCCCTTGGGTTGAAGAGGTACCTCTGAACTATGATGTATACCCAGAAAATGATATTGACAGAGAAGCTCTTCAACAAATACATTTATATAAGATTCTATAGCACTAAAAGACTCCTGCCTCGGTGTAATGTTTTGTTGAGTATATTACAAAATAATGGGGAAAAAAAAAATAACCCCAGTATCCTAACACATATTTTTTCCATATATGTCTTTCTAATCTTCGTACATATGCTTATATATCTGTAAATAGTTGTATAACTTTGCTCTATTTTTTGTAATAGTATAATTAAAATATTTATCTGAAAATAACTGTTTTCTCTGGTTTCTTTTATTCTGCTAGAAATATATGAATATTTGGGGGGTTTTTTTGGTCACTAATTGTGTAGGCCAAATCTAGATATGGCCAAAAAAAAGAGACCAGAAATAACTTCTGTCATGAGGGAAGGGTAGAGAGGAAGAATAGGTTATATGGTCTCCTGTTTGTTAGATATCTGTTCTGTTAGCTTCCTTGTACACAGCTTTATTTGAAGAGGCTAGCACAAGGACCAAAATGAAAAATAGTTAACAATGGCTAGTAAAAAAAAGAAAAAAACTTGGAAATAGAGATTATATCTAGGCAAAACAATTACTGGTGATTTTTTTTTTCTTTCTGAGTTTTACTGTGTTCCATTTTTTTCTATAATGATTTATATTTCTTTTGAATTAGGAAAAGCAAAACTTTTTAAAGAATGCAATGGAACTTCAAAACTTGAACACTTAACTAGTTCTAGTACTTTTGTATCTAGTATTTTATTTAAATTATTTTTAAAAAACACACATTTTAGAATTGCAGAACCTTTTTATGAAAAAGAATTTGTAGTGGCAGTCTATCCTAACTTTTAAAAGGAAGTTATTGGTCAGTGACTGAACAAAATGCTACTGCCACGTAGAATTTCCAAGGCTGTGAATCTTTACAGAAGCAGACTGCCACATCTATCTCCCTCAAAGCAACTGGTGGGTTCAAACCACTGACCTTTCAGCTAATAGCCGAGCATTTAACCACTGTGCCACCAGGGCTCCTTATGATATTAAGAATATTGGAATAAATACTAGAATTCCAATACCCAATATTTGTTTTTTACGTAGGCATTACTTATTCCTGCTAACCCATAAAACATTCTTAACTATACTCGCAACCGGAAAGAAGTTAAAACAGAATTGAGAAGTCATTCTCAACCGTAGCATCTCTAAGTAACAGTTGGTAGTGTTTCCAGGAGGCTATGCAGATGCAATTTGGGAAAGAGATTGATAGAAAAGGAAAAATGTAAATTTTAAATATTTCTAAATATAGCTATTATTAATGATTCTTTTATATATAATAAAATGTACTTATTGGCTTATCATAACATATTTAGGCACTTAAATTTCAAACACAACAAACAATACTGCCTGTAGCACGTATTGAGAATATTGCCTAAGAAACAAATAGTAATAATCCATGCTGGGGTGGTGGGGAGAGGATGAGTTTATTAGCAATATGGCACATAATTACAAACATAACATTCACTGAATTTCACTTTATACTGTGCCTATTCTTAGGAAACAGTATACCAACTTTGACTCCCAATTTCTCCAGTGCTGCTGTGGTCCTGAGTACATGCCAGAATGCCACTTCTAGAGTGCCCTGGACAAGACCTAAGGAGAGAGAACACTAGGAGCACCCTGGACCGTGAGGAGAGGAGTCTGTTTGTAAACTTAGTTTCAAATCATTCAGTCCCTCATCTCTAAAATAAAAACTCTTCAGCTCCCATTAGTGTAATATAGTTAAGAGTACAAATTGTAGGTGGCGTCCACAGATAAGAGATTAGAGCTACAGAAAAAATGGACAATTGTTTACAAAGTGCTATCACTGCTATGTTTATTTAGACATGTTAAACTGTAGATCTTTAGTTGATGGAGTGGAAAAAAGGCAAACTTAGCCTAAAACATTTAGAAATACTCTGCATGATGTATATGCCTAACACATTTTTAAATAAATGCCTGAGGCAAATATTAGAACTCTAGGATACCAAGGCAGGGGCAGATTAACCAGTAAACCAGGTATGCACATCCTTACTACATTAAACAAGGTATGCACAGGTTTATGTGTTTATTTACTAATCTTAGTCGAGCTTACCTGTGTGTACTTATTAATCTGTATTCCACAATTTCACATAGAGTGAAATTACTACAGATTGGTAATAAGTAAACACAAGTAAGCCCATGCATACCTTGCTTATTGGGTAATCTACCCTGTACCAAGGAGACATTCCTACACCAGTATTAATATTCTGTATGGAATTTTTTGACTTAATTCTTAAATTATATATTTGTCTAGAGACAATTACTATGATTTCATAGGATAATTTCTTACTTTAGAATTTTTTATTTTGGAAGTTTTACAAGTCTCAGTTTTGTATTCCTTACCATGGACCTCAAGCTTTCTCTCTACTGTTGCATGTTCATGCCCCAGGTCTCAGAAGGTTTGGAGGGAAGGAGCATAAGAGAATTAATGCATTTTCTTATTTCAGCGCCAAGTGAAAAGCACTTAAAGTACAAAAACAAAACGAGGCAAGAAAAAATATTTTTAGCATTACTGGTACTGAATGAAAAATATTAAAATTACAGTAAATGTCCAAATAATTAGCTCTTTTTTCTTACCTCATAAAATACATAATATGACAGATGAAAGAGTTGAATTGATATAAGTTGCTTAGAGTTAAACTGATGTAATGGAAAATAGAAAATAAAGTTTGTTATTAGAACTTTAGAGGGAAGAAGACATCCTAAACTTAAAAGTTATGGAAATTTTTTAAAATTTCCACAGTTCTGATTATGCAAAAATGGAAAACATTTATATTCCAAGCACCCCTATTTGTTAAGGCAAATAAACTGGAAATTTTTAAAATAAAAATAAACATACACACATATCAGTGTTGATATTTTTATTGGATTAAGACTTCATTCCAATTTATAAGACAAACACTGACAGCCAATAGAATAATGGGCAAGGGACACAACAGAAAAATCACAGAAAAGACAATTCATAAAGACGATGGGTAAAAGGACTGATAAACATAAAAGAGGAAATAAATTTAAAGACATACATAAATGTTCATCCTTGCTAGTAGTTGAACACAATATTTAAATGCCTTCCCATTTTAAGATATTTTTTCACTGTGAAATACACATACAGAAAAGTAAATGTTTTTCCAGTTTAAACAGTAATCGTCAGGTGAATACCTATGGAACCACCTGATCAACAGATAGGACACTGCCAGTAGCTCTGTGGTTACGACTCTTTTGCCCTCAAATGTAACCACTCTCCTGACTTTCTTGATCACCTTGTGTTTCTTTGTAGTTTTAGCTGTGTGTTTGCTTGTGTAAATAGTATCACCAGTTTTTAAATTACATAAATGGAATGATACCATTCATCTTTTATACTTCGCTGCCTTTTCATAACCTTATGTTTGTGAGATTCATCAGTATTGTCTATAGTTCTTTTATTCCCACTGCTTTATTGTGTTACCCTATATGAAAATATCACAATTTATCTATTCTACTGCTAAGAGACATTTGGGTTATTTCTAATTTTGAGCTATTATGAGTAACAATCTTGTACATATTCTGGTGTATATATCCTAGCATTTTCCTAGGAGATGTGTCTAGGAGCTATGAGTGAAATGGCCTGATGTGTGTGTGTATGTTTATAACATTACTACTTAAAGCACAGTTTTAAAAAAAGTGTATATATATAAACTTTTATAAAACATTACTACTGAACTTTTTCAGACTGGCTGTACCATTTTCTCTACCATCAATAGAGGATGAAAGTTCCCATTGCTCTACATCCCATCCAAATATTTGGCATTGTCACACACATTAAATTTGCCAATGTGGAAGTATGTGATACTATCTCACTGTAGTTTTACCTAGCATTTCCCTGATTACTACTGGAATTAAACACTTTTCATATGTTTATTGGCTATTTGGATTTTCTTTTTTGTGAACTGCTTGTTCAAGTTGTTGGTGGTCCCTTTATACTTTTACAAAGCAATGCATGTCAAAAACTTTAAAAATATCCAAAATCATTGATACACTATATTTTTGGGAATCTGTTCTAAGAAAATTATTCTAATAGGAAAGAATATGTTCCAGAGATAGTCAGTAAAGACTATTTTGACCAAATAACCTGAAAAACAGAAACAACCAAAATGTCTAGCAATAGTAAAATGGCTAAGTAACTCTGGTATATTCATCGGATAGATATTACTGAATAATTGAATTTATCCAAAGACTACATAATAACTTGAAAATTTATATATAAAATTATTAAATGGAAATAAAACAATGTACAGAATTGTATATATTCTATGCCTGAAATGTTATTTTGTTTTTATTTGATTTTTAAAAGCCTAGGGTCTAGAAAAAGGATTAGAAAAAAACTCACCAAAATAATGACGGTAGCTGTTTTAGGGGTAATGGAACTATGGTGAATTTTTTTCTTATATTCTTTCATGAAGGAGTACTATTTTTATAAGTATCCATATATTAAATATAGCCATCCAAAATACAGAAAATATACACAAACATTTTTAGTTCATCATGTTTTTTTTTAGTAAAAAATGTAACAATCTAAATGTCCATAATAAGGCAATAATTGGTATATTCACTACTTTGAATATTATGTAGCCTTAAAAAATAGTGGGCCTAAAATTATCTAATAACTGAAAAATGTTTCATCATGAGATGTTAAGTGAAAAAAAAACGTGGATATAAAATTTTATGTTGACAGAAGTGTAAATTGGTTCAGTCATTCTGGAAAATAATTAGACTAAATGCATGAAAATTTTAAATTCATGTACATTTTTGTCCAACAGTGTCACCTTAGAAACTTATTCTTACAAGTGTACACATATGCAAATGTTCTATAATGTTCACAGAGCAGCAATTTTTGTAACAGAAAAAAAAAACTGGAAATAACCTAAATGTCCATTAAAAGTGGGCTTATTCAACAAATTATGGCACATCCATCAATGGAATATTATGGAATAGAAAGGCATATTATACTGCCATTAAAAAGAACTGGATAAATCTTTGGAGATGCCACAAGACAGTATTTAATTCTAAAAATTGCTGAAAATTATAATTTGAGTATATTTATGTTAAAAAATATATTATGGTGATAGATACATAAATATGTAAAGGACACCCCAAAAAGCAGCTAACAGTTATCTTTGTAGGGAATGGGTCTAGATGATGGAGCCAAGAAAGAGGGAGGTTTTTGTTTATCATTTTATACCCTTCTGTATGATTTGAATTTTTATTATGGGTATATATTCCTTGTATTTTTTTTTTTTAAGTAGAATATTCCTTAAAAATATTTGGAGATCTACTAAAATATATGAAAAGTTATGTTTGCAATGACTCTTTAAAAAAAATAAAACATTTAAATTTAGAGTTGGCTAGAAAACACTTATGTGGGACATTATTATGAATAGTTATATATTTAAATTATAGTTTTGAAGGAGAAGTGAAAATTTGTCACTGATCATAAACAGGTAGTCTGTTGTTACAGGCTGGCCCAGAATAGAAAAATCTTTATACACTTAAAAAGAAAAATAATCTAAAATGACTATGCTCAGAACAATTCTCTGATATTCTTCCTGCCAATGTTCCTTTAAAATTACTAAACTTCTTAGGTCTTCTCCAAATGTTGTTATTTCTTTCCCTTATCCAACCCCCAATCCCCAGGTGCCCTTGAAGTCCCAACCAGATCCCATTTTGGGATACCATAGCTTAAGCATTCCAAAATTTCAAGAAAACTTCATCATCAGTAGACATTACAAGGTATTTTCTGTTGATGGTGAATTTCACAGCCATTCAACTATTTATTGCACTAATTAATTCATAAACATACATTAATCTTTCACTGTATATCCAGCACTCTACCAGGCTCTGGGAATACAAAGATGGAACAGCAGCTCTAACTGAAGGAGCTCACAGTCTAAGGGGGAAAGGGCATATTAGTCTAATCATAATACAGGGTACGGAAGCTATTCCTGATAGAACAGCATGTGCAGAGGCATAGAGGATAGTGAGTTAGTATGACTAGAGTTCCCGTCACCTTGAGGACTAAGGTACGCCTGACCCAAGCCATAGTATTTTCAGTTGCCTCGTATGCATGCAAAAGCTGGACAATGAATAAGGAAGACTGAAGAAGAATTGATGCATTTGAATTATGGGTTGGCGAAGAATATTGAATATACCATGGACTGCCAAAAAAACAAATCTGTCTTGGAAGATGTATAGTTAAAATGCTCCTTTGAAGTGAGGATGGTAAGACTTCATCTCATGTACTTTGGAGGTGTCAGGAGGGATCAGTCCCTGGAGAAGGGTATCATGCTTGGTAAAGTAGAGGGTCATCGAAAAAGAGGAAAACCCTCAACAAGACGAGTTGAGCCAGTGGCTGCAACAATGGGCTCAAATACAGCAACAATTGTGAGGGTGGCCCAGGACCAGGTAGTGTTTTGATCTGTGTACATAGGGTCGCTATGAGTTGGAACCAACTCGATGGTACCTAACAACAACAACAGAATTCAGGTAGGAGCCCTTGTTATGCAATGGTTAAGCACCCAGCTGCTAACCCATAGGAACCCACCAGCCATTCCTCCGGAGAACAGACCTGGTGATGCGCTCCCATAAAATTCATCCTAGGGAGTGAGCTTCTTGGATCAGGTGGACACTTGAGACTATGTTGGCATCTCCAGCCTGGAGGGGAGATGAGAAGGTGGAGGGGGTTAGAAGCTGGTGAAATTGACATGAAAAGAGAGAGTGGAGGGAGAGAGCAGGCTGTCTCATTAGGGGGAGAGTAATTGGGAGTGTGTAGCAAGGTGTATATGGGTTTTTGTGTGAGAGATTGACTTGATTTGTAAACTTTCACTTAAAGCACAATAAAAATTATTTTTTAAAAAATTCAGCCTAGGAAACCCTATGGCACAGCTCTACCACAGTTTATCCTATATGGTAGCTATGAGTCAAAATGGACTCGAGGGCACACAACAACAGAGTTCAGATAGAATTACAGGAGACTGGTGAAGTGGATGGATACCAGGTCAGGAAGGGGATGGTAAGTCAAGAAAAGAGACCATATTTTACCCTGAAATTCAGGTGAGCCATTGAAAGATTATAAGCAGCACAGCGATACGGTCAGAATAAAACTGTAGAAACAGAATTCTGGAGACATTATTTAGGATGAATTAAAGCAGGAAAATGAGGCAAGGGGATAAGTCAGGAAGTCACTGTCCAGTGAACCCAGTAGTAATGATGAAGTAAGTCAGTAGTAACACAAGGGATGGAGGGAAAAGGAAGAAGTCAGGAGGCATTTAGGAGAGCTAGGCACTAACCAAAAGGTCGGCAGTTCGAATCTACCTGACGCTTCTTGGAAACTCATGGGGGCAGTTCTACTCTGTCCTATAGGGTCGCTATGAGTCAGAATCGACTCGACGGCAATAGATTTAGATTTTTGAGGGCACTATGTTGGGGACTACATAAACACAAGTGAACAGAGTTTTTAACATTACATTTACGAACAGACATGAGAAAATCAATGAGGCATTACAACAAATTTATTAAGTCAAAAGATAATAGCACGAAATCCACTAAATGGAATCTTATACTAGTAGCACTAAAAAAAATTAATACTAAGTACATGGCCAAAAGGAAGAATGCCAGAGGCAAAAATTAAGACAATAGTTTCAACAGGAATCTGCCAAGGATAAAACACACATGCACTAAACAAGGATATTAGCACTAAAGAGAAGAATTTGGGTGGGACATAAAAATAAAGGTCCAAACATGTTTTTCATGTATGTAAACAAGAATCTAACAACAACAAAAGAAAAACATTTAAGGGTTTCACTGGGGACATGCTAGCACAGAAACAGACTTCTACTTTAAGAGAAAACCATTTCCTGGATGTAACATTAATTAAACGGGCCTTAGAACTTGGACTGCTGCTAACTTCCCTAGACTTGCCTAGATGCCTTGAGCAACTCAACCACTTTAGCCAGAATTCCTCCATCTGTAAAACGGTAAGTTAATTAATGTTTGCTGACCATGAGTTTTGCAAAAGTTTATATACATTAACTGAAGGACAAATACACATCTTGAGATACACATATGGAAAAGAATACAAATAGAGTACAAACTGGAGTTGATCTTACTCTTTCTCTGAAGAAGTGTCCCAGCCAAGTTGATGTTGTCGTTGTTGTTAGGAGCCGTCAAGTCGGTTCCGACTCATAGCGACCCTATGTACCACAGAACAAAATACTGCCCCGTCCTGTGCCATGCTCACAATTGTTGTTATGCTTGAGCCCATTGTTGCAGCCAGTGTGTCAATCCATCTCGTTGAGAGTCTGCCTCTTTTCCGCTGATCCTGTACTTTACCAAGCATGATGTCCTTCTCCAGAGACTGATCCCTCCTGACAACATGTCCAAAGTATGTAAGACGCAGTCTCGCCATCCTTGCTTCTATCCTTGCTTCTAAGGAGCTTTCTGATTGTACTTCTTCCAAAACAGATTTGTTTGTTCTTTTGGCAGTCCGTGGTATATTCAATATTCTTCGCCAACACCACAATTCAAAGGCGTCCATTCTTCTTCGCTCTTCCTTATTCATTGTCCAGCTTTCACATGCCTATGATTGTGATTGAAAATACCATGGCTTGAGTCAGGTGCACCTTAGTCTTCAAGGAGACATCTTTGCTTTTCAACACTTTAAAGAGGTCCTTTGCAGCAGATTTGCCCAAAGCAATGCATCCTTTAATTTCTTGATTGCTGCTTCCATGGGTGTTGACTGTGAATCGAAGTAAAATGAAATCCTTGAAAATTGTAATTTTTTCTCTGTTTATTATGATATTGCTTATTGGTCCAGTTGTGAGGATTTTTGTTTTCTTTATAGCCAAATTAATAGATACAATAATCATAATTGTATCAAGGATCCTCGCTTCCAAGACCATTCAAATTCAAGTTACTCTTTGCCAACAACAATGATAAATTTTGTTGTTAAGTTCTCTAGAAATTCTTGGTATTCTGAAATTTCTACTTCCTTTGAGGGAGATGAAAAAGAGGGGCATAACCTCTGAGGAGTAAACTGAATATGAAATAAAGAAAACGTAATCCTGTAGACTGAGAATAAAAAAAAGTATGAAAAATCTAAATTAAATCTAGTGACAGAAAAAGATCACAATCTATGAAATCGGTTCTTAAGCAGGTTCTTAAAATATTTCGTTACTAACCTAAATCAAATACAGACTTCTAGACCTGGAAGGTGACATGTTTTTAAATTATGAGCCCTCAAGGAAGATTTTCAGGGGAGTAAAAACAAAAAAAAAATCTAAAATTTATTGGTAAGTATTTTATTTTATACAAGATGCGCTAGCTTTTGATTCCGAAAACGACCCAGTGAGGTAGGAGTTTTTAGTCCCATTTAATAAATAAGGAAACAGTTTTGGTGAAGGTAAGAAACTTTCTAAAAGTTACATAGCTAGTAAGTGGCAGAGCCAGGATTCAATCCCACTGGTATCTGAACTGCAAAGCCCAAGCTTTTTTGTTACAATGCTTTATATTTTAAATTTCATAGCCTAACGTTAACCACAAAATCAGCAGGTTCTAATGAAGAGAAGCCTCTTCATTTTGCCTTTGGATTCTTCATCAATATAAGAGTTGTTTGGTAATTGTCAAACTTAAGAGCTACACCTGTGATTTATAAAATCTGTTAGGTGCTTAAGACAAAAGGAAATAATAACAATTAGGTCATAGTTCAAAATCTGTGACTTTGGAAGAAAACAGAGATATAATATGGCTTTAATATTGTAAGTGGTACTGCTTAATACTATGACTCTAATATCCTAGATGGAAATTACTAATGTGACTATTTTTAAATGGAAAGTTACTAATATAGAAAGTAGGTTCTGTTTCCTGTTGTTTTTTTTTTCTTTTAAATTATCTAACCCAAAACCAAACCCACTGCCGTCAAGTCGATTCCGACTCATAGCGACCCTATAGGCAGAGTAGAACTGCCCCATAGAGTTTCCAAGGAGCACTTGGTGGATTCGAACTGCTGACCCCTTGGTTAGCAGCCGTTAGCACTTAACCACTATGCCACCAGGGTTTCCAAATTATCTATACATTATAAAAATAATACCTGAATTTTTCAAAAGCAGCTGAAGAAACAAAAAATATGCCAAGTTTTTGACTTACATTCAGGAAAGGGTAACTAATAGATTATAGATGATTTGCTTAAAACAATGACTCATTTTTGGATTCCGCCTTTTTTTTTTATTTTCCTTGCCAAACAGATATTATTGTTGCGGTCAAATTGCAAGGTGCAAATAAAAAGTGCCATTCTTTTTGTCTGAAGATGAAGAACTCAGAGAAGTACAGACTTTTAAAGTTAGGAGATATGTTAAGATAAACTAACCCAACTAATCCAACTCTGTTTTCCCAGACGAAGGAAAATTATACTTAGAGCTATTTTTGCAAAGTAGGAAAAACTACTTCCTTAACCTGTATCTGCATTCTGGTAACATGTTTTTGTTTTTGCTTCTGTTTTTTTAAGAACAAAATAGTTTCCCATTAAATAGTTAGTACACATCTAGTTTTATGACATTGGTTAACAACTCTGTGACATGTCAACACTCTCCCTTCTCGACCTTCGGTTCCCTTTTACCAGCTTTCCTGTTCCATCCTGCCATCTAGTCCTTGCTCCTCGGCTGGTGTGTCTCTTTAGTGTTGTTTTGTTTTATGGGCCTGCCTAATCTTTGGCTGAAGGGTGAACCTCGGGAGTGACTTCATTACCAAGGTAAAAGGGTGTCTGAGGGCCATACTCTTGGGGTTTCTCCAGTATCTTTCAGACCAGTAAGTCCAGTCTTTTTTTTGTAAATTTGAATTTTGTGTTACATTTTTCTCCAGCTCTGTGTGGGACCCTCTATTGTGATCCCTGTCAGAGCAGTCAGTGGTGGTAGCTGGGCACCATCTAGTTGTACTGGACTCAGTCTGGTTGAGTCCGTGGTAGATGTGGTCTATTAGTCCTTTGGACTAATCTTTCCCTTATGTCTTTAGTTTTCTTCATTCTCCCTTGCTCCCAAAGGGGTGAGACCAATGTTGTATCTTAGATGGCCACTCAAAGGCTTTTAAGACCGCAGATGCTACTCACCAAAGTAGAATGTAGAACATTTTCTTTATAAACTATGTTATGCCAGTTGACCTAGATGTTCCCCGAGACCATGGTCCCTACAAACCATCTGCCCAGCAATTCAGTCCACCAGGGAGTTTGGATGTGTCTGTGGAGCTTTCATGA
Source organism: Elephas maximus indicus (assembly GCF_024166365.1). Classification (NCBI taxonomy): domain Eukaryota; kingdom Metazoa; phylum Chordata; class Mammalia; order Proboscidea; family Elephantidae; genus Elephas; species Elephas maximus. Next base: position 47,277,568 of record NC_064828.1, on the reverse strand, counting down.
CCTTGCCTTGGACAAGTTGTGCTGGCTTCCCCAGTATTGTGTACTGTCTTACCCTTCACCAAAGTTACCACTTATCTATTTTCTATTTAGTGTTTTTCCATCCCCACCCCTCCCCTGCCTCATAATCATCAAAGATTGTTTCTTTTTGTGTGTAAACCTTTTCATGAATTTTTACAATAGTGGTCTCATACAATATTCATCTTTTTGTGGTTGATTTATTTCACTCAGCATAATGTCCTCCAGATTAAGCCATATTATGAGATGCTTTGCAGATTCATCATTGTTCTTTATTGTTGCATAATACTCCACTATGTATACGTACCGTAGTTTGTTTATCCATTCATCTGTTGATGGGCATCTAGGTTGTTTCCATCATTTTGCTATTGTGAACAATGCTGCAGTGAACATGGGTGTGCATATGTCTATTGTGTAACAACTCTTATTTCTCTAGGATATATTCCTAGGAGTGGGATTGCTGGATCATATGGTATTTCTATTTCTAGCTTTCTAAGGAAGTGCCATATCATTTTCCAAAATAGTTGTATCATTTTGCATTCCCACCAGCAGTGCATAAGAGTTCCAATCTCCCCGCAGTCTCTCCAACATTTGTTATTTCTTGTTTTTTTGATTCATGCCAGTAATGCCGGGATGAGATGGTATCTCATTGTGGTTTTAATTTGCATTCTTTAGAACGGCTAGTGATTGAGAGCATTTCCTCATGTGTGTGTTGGCCTCTTGAATGTCTTCTTTGGTGACGTGTTTGTTCATTTCTTTTACTGATTTTTTAATCGGATTATTTGTCTTTTAGTTGTAGAGGTGTTGGATTTTCTTGTACACTTTAGAGATCAGAGCTTTATCTGATATAATAGCCAAAATTTTTTTCCCAGTCTATGGGTTCTCTTTATACTCTATTGGTGAAATGTTTTGATGAGCTTGTTTAATTTTTAGATTATCTAGCTTATCTTCTGAAGTTTGTGTGCTGTTGGTTGTTGTTTATATCCTGTTAATGCCGTGTATTAGGGCCTCTAGCATTGATCCTATATTTTCTTCTGTGAACATTATAGTTTTGGGCTTTATATTTAGGTCTTTGATCCATTTTTAATTAGTTTTTGTATATGATGCGAGGTATGGGTCCTGTTTTGTTTTTCTTTTTTGCCAGTGGGCATTCAGCTTTGCCAGCACCATTTATTAAAAAGACTGTCTTTTCCCCATTTGATGGACTTTGGGCCCTTGTTAAAGATCACATGACCATAGGTGGTTGGATTTACATCTGAGTTCTCAATTCTATTCCATTGGTTAATGTATCTGTCATTGTACTAGTACCAGGCTGTTTTGACTACCGTAGCTGTATAGTATGTTCTGAGGTCAGATAGTGCAAGTCCTCCTACTTTGTTGTTCTTCTTCAGTAGTGCTTTACTTATTCAGGGATCCTTCCCTTTTCATATAAAGTTGGTGATTAGTTTTTCCATTTCCGTAAAGAATGTTGTTGGTATTTGGATCAGGATTGCGTTGTATTTGTAAATCATTTTGGGTAGAATTGTCATTTTCACAATGTTTTTCCATTTATGTAGATCTCTTTTGGTTTCTTGCAGTAGTGTTTTGTAGTTTTCTTTGTACAGGTCTTTTACATCACTGGTTAGATTTATTCCTAAGTATTTTATTTTTTTAGGAGTATTATAAATGGTATTGTTTTCCTGATTTCCTTTTTATCACTCTCTTTATTGGTATATAGGAATTCAACTGATTTTTGTATGTTGATCTTGTATCCTGCTACTCTGCTAAATCTTTCTATTAGCTCCAGTAGTTTTCTCATGGAGTCTTCTGGGTTTTCATGTGTAGTATCATATCATCTGCAAATGCGGACAGTTTAACTTCTTTATTTCCAATTTGGATGCCGTTTATTTCTGTTTATTGCCTTATTGCTCTAGCTAGGACTTCCAGTACAATGTTAAATAAGAGTAGTGATAAAGGGGATTTTTGTCTTCTTCCTGTTCTTAAGCGGAATGTTTTCAGCCTCTCTCCATTAAGAATGATGTTGGCCATTGGTTTTGCATAGATGCCCTTTACTATGTTGAGAAATCTCCCTTCTATATCTATTTTACTGAGAGCTTTTTATCAGGAATGAGTGTTGGACTTTGTCAAAGGCCTTTTCTGCATCAGTTGAGATGATCATATGATTCTTTTCTCTCCTTTAATTTATGTGGTATATTACGTTGATTGATTTTCTGATACTGAACCATCCTTGTATACCTAGTATGAATCCTACTCGGCCATGGTGTATTATTTTTTTGATGTGATGCTGGATTCTATTGGTTAGAATTTTGTTGAGAATTTTTGCATCTATATTCATGAGAAATATTGGTCTGTAATTTCCTTTTTTTGTAGTGTCTTTGGTTTTGGTATCAGAGTCATGCTGGCTTCATAGAATGGATTTGGAAGTATTGCTTCCTTTTCTATGTTCTGAAATAGTTTGGGTAGTACTGGTGTAATTTCTTCTCTGAATGTTTGATAGAATTCTCCAGTGAAGCCATCTGGCTTTTTTGTTGTTGTTGTTGGGAGTTTTTTTTTTATTGCCTTTTCAATCTCTTGTTATGGGTCTGTTCAGATTTTTGACATCATTTTGTGTTAGTTTGGGTAGGTGGTGTGTTTCTAGAAATTTGGCCATTTTCTCTAGGTTTTCAAATTTGTTGGAGTATAGTTTTTCATAATAATCTGTTATGATCCTTTTTATTTCAGTTGGGTCTGTTGTAACATCCCCCGTTCCATTTCTTATTTGGGTTATTTGCATCCTCTC